>NC_066890.1:27144913-27224913 GCF_022985175.1 Labeo rohita | reverse complement strand
TTTACCTGTAGCAGTATCTGCAGATGTGTTTGATGAAGTGATGGGTGAGGAGAGATTTGATTGAGGGTCTGTAATGATGGATTGACACCATGAAACACAACATGTAAACATATCATGTTTTTACTGATATATATTTTCTGACCCATATGTTTAAATCAGGAACTTCATAACAGAAATAGAGCGACATTTACCTGGATTTTTATTTTCTGCAGCTGTGGAAAGTGTGAGATAAAACCATATTAATTAGTTTCTTTAAGAATTAAATTTTGCAACTCAACTTTTAATCACTTAAGTATTTCTGAGACTCAACAGAGTGAACAGAGTGCCAAAGGGAAGTGTTTTCCTGCTTTTTAAAAGATTTTGCTATCCTAACTTCTTTTTTTTTTTTTTTTTCGGAAAACCACTATAACAGAGAAATACAGTGTAGTTATACAGTATAAGAGAATGATGTTTAAGAATTTTTAGAAATGTGAATGTTGAAAATCATAAAAAAAAAATGTTTATAATAAAATGTTCCAAAGCACACAAATTACTTATTCTTTAAAGTATTTTCTTTTTTTTAAATAATGTACCTGTGTTAAATATGGAGAACAGAGTGCAAAAGGGAAGTGTTTTTCCTGCTTTTTAAATGTTTGTTTCCTTGTTTTTTTTTTTTTTCAGACCTACTTTAACTTAGTAAAAAAAATGCATACAGTATAAGAGAATGATGTTTAAGAATTTTTAGAAATGTGAATGTTGAAAATATAAAGAAAAGAGCTATTAAAATGTTCCATTAAAAACTTACTCATTTACAAGTAACCTGGACACTTCATTACCTGGTTGAGATGGAGACTGTGTGGTTTGTTGTTGTGAGCTGAGTGCAGGTGTGGTTTGTGTTGTTTTAACCTCTGTTCCCAGAAGAAACACATGTAGATGTCACAAGAACTAAACTTAAACTCTTGAACATATTACACTTTTTCACTGTATTTATTTCAATAAATACTCTAAAGTAGTGGCAGAAGTAATGATGCCACAATCAGTGATGTAATTCTTTGTTTTTGTTTTTGTCCACAGACCTATTTCAATTTAAGTTAGTAAAAAAAAGTGCAATTGTTATGGATAATATCTAAAAATGTCTTTTCTATGACACAAATGTTTCCAGAAACAAATTATTATTGTAAGATGATCTGCATCTATTCAACTACAAGTAACCTGAGAGCTTTAATATGTGTTGTTGTGGGATGCGTGTGGGAATGCGGTGTGCCTTGACATCTGTTCCCAGGACAGGACACTCATTTAAAAGAATCAAATCTTTACAGACTTTACAGACAGTTTAACATGAAATGTCATTCACCTTTTGCATTACCTGTAACCGTTGTCTAAAATAATGGCTTGGTTAATATTGTTTTGCTGCACATATGTGTGACTTATATCAGTGAACAATTACAAAGCCATATCTTTTTCCTTTGGAATAACAAGAACAAACAAATTATGTAACGTAATCCACCTTCTTCTGAACAAAGCTTTACATTTCTGTAGAGAAATGAAATTTCTGTCCCTATGAAAACTGTGAAAATGGTTTTTAAAATCACATGGCATCATAGTTTTATCACTTCACGGTGTCGCAGTGACCGTCTTTTTGCGGTCACTCACCTGTCAGAGTTTAATGAATGGGAAGATGACATGAAGCAATGCGAGGTAAGCTGCACTGAAAACAGACGAGGGTGCATGTGTACAAAGTTTGCAGGATTTTGCCCACAAAATAACAAGAGCACTCATTATCTTAATATATTATTTTATTTTTCACAAACGACATTTTAATATAAGCGCAGAAAGCCATGCTCGTTTTCTTTTGTCATCGTTTATGCTTATAATAGGCACAGAAATTCCTTAAGCTTATTGCTGTAACTGTGGCAGCTAACAACAGCACAGCTTAACCCTGCACACACTTTTCTATTTACTTATGTTAAAAAAGTTTCAGTTTAATTAATTCAGTCAATCTTGTTTTGTTTTTTTTTGTTTTTACTATGTTTTAAAATGTATTTCTATGGAGACTGGAACAGGAGAGCACTCAAATGGAAGATAGAATCCATAATGGCGGTGCTTATCAGTTACTCAGAAAAACAAATATTCTCGTAGCTTCATAACATAACAGTTGAACCACTGATGTCACATGGACTATTTTAACAATGTCCTTACTACCTTTCTGAGTCTTGAATGTGCCAGTTTTGCATTGCTGTCTATGAGGGTCAATAAGCTCTCAGATTTCATCAGAAATATATTAATTTGTGTTCCTGAAGAGGAACAAAGGTCTTACGGGTTTGGAATGGCATGAGCTTGAGTAATTAATGACAGAATTTTCATTTTTGGATGAACTAACCCTTTAAATGTGAAGCCTGGTGTAGCCTAAATGTGCTTGCTAGGGTCTCTAACTAACTGAATATTAAAGAAGACAGACAAAATGACTAAATAAGTAAAAACCACTTGCTCAGGTGATGTGTGCTCGTAGCACGGCATGATGGAAAGCTGGAGGTCAGAGTGTGAGAGATTGTGTGTGAGAGTATAATAATGCAGGAGTGTGAGTTTGATGAGGTGACGTCAGATTTACCTGTGGAGGTATCTGCAGATTTGTTTGGTGAAGTGATGGGTGAGGAGAGATTTGCTTGAGGGTCTGTAATGATGGATTGACACCATGAAACACAACATGTAAGCATATCATGTTTTTACTGATATATATTTTCTGACCCATATGTTTAAATCAGGAACTTCATAAATCTTTACAGACTTTACAGACAGGTTAACATGGAATGTCATTCACCTTTTGCATTACCTGTAACCGTAGTCTAAAATAATGGCTTGGCTAATATTGTTTTGCTGCCCATATGTGTGACTATCAGTGAACGATTACAAAGCCATATCTTTTTCCTTTGGAATAACAAGAACAGACAAATTATGTAACGTAATCCACCTTTTTCCTGAACGAAGATTTAGATTTCTGGTCTCTGGTGTTACTAGTCAAATTGCATTACATATTTCCCTATGAAAAATGGTTTTTAAAATTACATGGCGCCATAGTTTTATCACTTCACGGTGTCGCAGTGACCGTCTTTTTTCAGTCACTCACCTGTCAGAATTTAATGAATGGGAAGATGACATGAAGCAATGCGAGGTAAGCTGCATTGAAAACAGACAAGGGTGCATGTGTACAAAGTTCGCGGGGTTTTGCCCACAAAATAAGAGCACTTATTATCTATTATTTCACACACGGTATTTTAATACCATGCAAGCCACACTCGTTTTCTTTTGTCATCATTTATGCTTACAATAGGCACAGAAATTCCTTAAGCTTATTTCTGTTACTGTGGCAGCTAACAACATATAGTTATATTAAAAAAAGTTTCAGTTTAATTAATTCAGTCAATCCTTTTTTTTTTTTTTTATTTTACCCTGTTTTAATGTGTATTTCTGTGGAGTCCGGAATACCAGACCACCCAAACGGAAGGTAGAATCCGTAATGGCAGCGCTTATCAGTTACTCAGGTAAACAAATATTCTCATAGCTTCATAATATAACGGTTGAACCACTGATGTCACATGGACTATTTTAACAATGTCCTTACTACCTTTCTGGGTCTTAAATGTGTCAGTTTTGCGCTGCTGTCTATGCAGGGTCAGAAAGCTCTTGGATTTCATCAGAAATATATTAATTTGTGTTCCTGAAGATGAACGAAGGTCTTACGGGTTTGGAACGGCATGAGGGTGAATAATTAATGACAGAATTTAAATTTTTTGGTGAACTATCCCTTTAAATGTGAAGCCTGGTGTAGCCTAAATGTGCTTGCTAGGGTCTCTAACTAACTGAATATTAAAGGAGAAGTCCACTTTCAGAACAACAATTCACAAATAATTGACTCACCCCCTTGTCATCCAAGATGTTCATGTCTTTCTGTCTTCAGTCATAAAGAAATTATGTTTTTTGAGGAAAGCATTTCAGGATTTTTCTTCATAAAATGGACTTCAATTGTGCCCCCCGATTTTGAACTTAAAAAATGTAGTTTAAATGCGGCTTCAAAGGGCTCTAAACGATCCCAGCCGGGGAAGAAGGATCTTATCTAGTGAAACGATGTGTCATTTGGTGATGGGGAGTTCGGATCATTTTACCGACTCTGACCTTTGAGTCTCGTTCAGCAAAATGAATTAATCTTTTTTTCGAGTCATTTTGTTGATTTAAGCAAAATCAGCATCACGTGACAGCCCCATAAGATGAACGAATGACTCGAAAAACCCGAAGAGTCGAAACAGGTGAACTAATTCCAGTACAGAACCTAATAGGATATTGCGCGACTGAACGAATCACTCCCCAAGACGACTCATTCTTCGCGAGTCACATTAATGATTTGTTCAAAATGAATGAATCTTTCAAGAACGACCCGTGGACGCGCATCTGAGAGCCTGTGCTACACGAGCTTTTGTGCTTAAAAAGTATACAAATTTTATTTTTCGAAAAAAAAAATGACGTTTTGCTAGATTAAATCCTTCTGGGATCGTTTAGAGCCTTTTGAAGCTGTATTTAAACTACTTTTTTTGAAGCACAACTGAAGTCCATTATATGAAGAAAAATCCTGAAATGTTTTCCTCAAAAACCATAATTTCTTTACGACTGAAGACAGAAAGACATGAACATCTTGGATGACAAGGGGGTGAGTCAATTATTTGTGATTTGTTGTTCTGGAAGTGGACTTCTTCAAAAAAGACAGACAAAATGACTAAATAAGTAAATAAACCACTTGCTCAGTGACGTGTGCTCATAGTCTGGAGAGACTGGAGGTCAGAGTGTGAGAGATTGTGTGTGAGAGTATAATAATGCAGGAGTGTGAGTTTGATGTGGTGACGTCAGATTTACCTTTGGAGTTATCTGCAGATTTGTTTGGTGAAGTGTTGGAGTTGGAGGAGTCTGACTGAGGGACTGTAATGATGGATTAACACCATAAAGATATTTATAAGCATATAAAATTTTCACTTATATTTTCTGACCCACAGTACAGCCTTATGTAAAAGGAAAACTGTGCCAAACACATTAGCAATAGTTACATACAATGCGACAGAGTGAACAGTTTTTGTGTCAAAGGGTGATGATTAGACTGAAATTACTGCATGATGTGCTGATACTTACCCACATTACCTCACCAAACATATGGCAACTGTACTATTTATGTACTGTATAATACATGCCTTTAGAAAATTTTATAAAATCACTTCTAATATATTAAGGCAACATTATAAAAATATAACAGTGCTGTTGACACAACTAATCCATAAGTTCAGCACTGATGATGTGAATTTGAAGGAGAGATTGCAGTGCAGCATGAAGGAAGGATGGAGGTCAGAGGTCATGAGTGCGACAGATTGATTGAGAGGAGAGAGATAATGCAGGAGTGTGTGTCTGCTGTGGTGATGCGTGTTGTCGTGGTTACCTTGATTGTCAGGTGAGTCAGAGGAAGGAGAAGTGGTGTTGGTGGATTTGTCAGCAGAACTGCCATCTAAGTGACATAATCATATAGTTTAAACTGGATCCAAAAACAGACTATATCCACAAAGTCGACACATTGTCTATCAGATTAACAAACCAAATGCAGCACTAACCATAAAACGTTAAATTACAGAAACTGCAATTTCAATTTAAATGTTGTAATGCTCATTGTTAGTTTAAGTTAGTTAATGCATTAAAACTTGTTTGATGTTATTGTAAAACGTTAAATAAATTTATGCTTCTATTCATCATCAAACAGATGAATTTCCACCAAAACATCATCAAGTTTGAGTGGATACACAACCAACGATGTCAACAATAAGTTGAAAACAGCTCAATATTCATGAAACATTTAATTTTTACCTAATTATTAAAAAAATTAGAACTTTATATTGAAATCCTTTTCATCCTTTCTTTTCTCTGACTTCTGCAGGAGAGCATGTCAAAAGAATTGAACTATTACCCGTTTTGACTGAGGCCGGGTCTTGTGAAGCCGTGAGTGAGGGTGAGGGGCCTGAGTCTAAAGGTAAAAGCAAGTTCATTTCAGATAGCCAAGTGTAGAATTTAACTACATACACACTAAAACTACAAACTCATACAAAAGACCAAAGATGTTTCTTCTAGTCATTTACTTTCAACTTAAATGGTGATGAAGTCAATAGCGTGCACGATAAAAGGTAGAAGTATTGAAGGCAATCTCAGATTTTTTTAACTATTGTATTAGTAGTAGCATTAGATATACTAAATTAGAGAAGAATTTGCACCAACCTTCAACGTCAACAATAAAAGACATGGAAAGTAAACGTTAAAAAACTAACAAGCATCTAAATCTAAGATTTTGCTATGTGTTTTAAATTAGATTTTTAAAACATTTCTCCTTTAAATCTTCTCATACATCCCCTCCTGTCACTGACTGCTGCAAGAGAGCGTGTCGAAAAAGTTTGACCATTACCTGGTGCTTTTGGAGATGTGTTTGTGTTAGAAGTGAGTGAGGTTGAGGGGCTTATGGCTAAAAGGAAAAGCAAGTTCATTTTAGTAAGTCCAGTACAGGATTTACTATGAACTTTTACAAAAGATTAACAAAGCTGCTTCTAGCAAGTAGCACATGTTCATATTAAATCATGGTTCTGTTGAGGTTGGGTTTTGTGAAGCCGTGAATGAGGATGAGGGACCTGAGTCTAAAGGGAAAAGCAAGTTTATTTCAGGTAGTCCAATACAGGATTTCACTACAGTTTCTTAAAGTCAAAAAATTAAATTAAATCTCTTTTGATGAAGCCAATGTCTTACATGATAGAAGTTGGAAATATAGAAACCATCTTGATTTTTATAACAACAGTACACTTGAAACGCACCAAAACTTTCAGAAAATAATGCCTTGATTGATTTAGAGAATTTATAGGAAAATTATTATAAACTTTAAAACTGGACGGTTGAAAAGAAATGTTGTAGAAAGAGTTTACACTCAGACATTTATGGAAGGCTGTTTCCGTCACTGAATTAAAGTTTTTAAAAAGTTTAAAAAGTGACTAAATAAGTTAATAAACCACTTGCTCAGTGACGTGTGCTCGTAGCACGGTATGATGGGAAGCTGGAGGTCAGAGTGTGAGAGATTGTGTGTGAGAGTGTAATAATGCAGGAGTGTGAGTTTGATGTGGTGACGTCAGATTTACCTTTGGAGTTATCTGCAGATTTGTTTTGTGAAGTGTTGGAGTTGGAGGAGTCTGACTGAGGGACTGTAATGATGGATTAACACCATAAAGATATTTATAAGCATATAAAATTTTCACTTATATTTTCTGACCCACAGTACAGCCTTATGTAAAAACACACACACATTAGCAATAGTTACATACAATGCGACAGAGTGAACAGCTTTTGTGCCAAAGGGTGATGATTAGACTGAAATTACTGCATGATGTGCTGATACTTACCCACATTACCTCAACAAACATGGCAACAGTACTGTTTATGTACTGTATAATACATGCCTTCAGAAAACTTAATAAAAAACACTTCTAATATATTAAGATTGACAACATTATAAAAATATAACGCTGCTGTTGACACAACTAATCCATAAGTTCAGCACTGATGATGTGATTTTGAAGGAGAGTTTGCAGTGCAGCATGAAGGAAGGATGGAGGTCAGAGGTCATGAGTGTGACAGATTGATTGAGAAGAGAGAGATAATGCAGGAGTGTGTGTCTGCTGTGGTGATGCGTGTTGTCGTAGTTACCTTGTTTGTCAGGTGAGTCAGGGGGAAGAGAAGTGGGTTGAGTGGGGTTGTTGGATTGGTCAGCAGTACTGCCATCTAAGTAACATAATCATATAGTTTAAACTGGATAAAAAAACAGACTATATGCACAAAGTCAACACACTGTCCATCAGATTAATAAACCAAATGCAGCACTAACCACAAAAAGTTAAATTACAGAAACTGCAATTTCAATTTAAATGTTATATATATATATATATATATATATATATATATATAGATAGATAGATAGATAGATGATAGATACACGCACACACACACATACACAATAAGGTTTAAGTCAGGGTAACAAAAGTTCTACATTCATAACTACATTCATAACTATGCATTCATTAACCTGAACTAGCAATAAACTATTTCTTAACTCATTTATTACCTAACATGAACTGACAATTAACAGCTCTATTTTTAACAACTAGCATTAACAAAGATTAATAAATACTGTAACAATTGTACTGCTCACTGTTAGTTTAAGTTAGTTAATGCATTAAAACTTCTGAGATGTTATTGTAAAATGTTAAAGAAATTCATGCTTCTATTCATTATCAAACAGATGAATTTCCACCAAAACACAATCAAACCAACAATGTCAACAATAAGTTGAAAACAGCTCAATATTCATGAAACATTTAATTTTTACCTAATTATTAAAAAAATTAGAACTTTATATTAAAATCCTTTTCATCCTTTCTTTTCTCTGACTTCTGCAGGAGAGCATGTCAAAAGAATTGAACTATTACCCGTTTTAACTGAGGCCGGGTCTTGTGAAGCCGTGAGTGAGGGTGAGGGGCCTGAGTCTAAAGTAAAAAGATAGTTCATTTCAGATAGTCCAGTACAGAATTTAACTACATACACACTTAAACTACAAACTCATACAAAAGACCAAAGATGTTTCTTCTAGTCATATATTTGAACTTAAATAGTGATGAAGTCAATACCGTGCATGATAACAGGTAGAAGTATTGACGGCAATCTAACAAACTAAAAAACTAACAAGCGTCTAAATCTAAGAACTTGCCATGTGTTTTAAATTAGATTTTAAAACATTTCTCCTTTAAATCTTCTCATACATCCCCTCCTGTCACTGACTGCTGCAAGAGAGCGTGTCGAAAAAGTTTGACCATTACCTGGTGCTTTTGGAGATGTGTTTGTGTTAGAAGTGAGTGAGGTTGAGGGGCTTATGGCTAAAAGGAAAAGCAAGTTCATTTTAGTAAGTCCAGTACAGGATTTACTATGAACTTTTACAAAAGATTAACAAAGCTGCTTCTAGCAAGTAGCACATGTTCATATTAAATCATGGTTCTGTTGAGGTTGGGTTTTGTGAAGCCGTGAATGAGGATGAGGGACCTGAGTCTAAAGGGAAAAGCAAGTTTATTTCAGGTAGTCCAATACAGGATTTCACTACAGTTTCTTAAAGTCAAAAAATTAAATTAAATCTCTTTTGATGAAGCCAATGTCTTACATAATAAAAGGTGGAAATACAGAAACCATTTTGATTTTTATAACAACAGTACACTTGAAACATACATTAAAATTCTTTCAGAAAATAATGCCTTGATTGGTTTAGAGAATTTATAGGAAACTTAATAGAAATTTTAAAACTGGATGGTCTGAAAAAATTTGTTGTACAAACATTTTTCACTCAGACATTCATGGAAGGCTGTTTCCATCACTGATTTAAAGTTTTTAAAAAGTTTATTGTGACTTTTTGCCTCACAATTCTCAGAAATGCACAATATAAACTTAAAAAAACCAAAAAACAAAACAAAATAGAATTGCTATTTATGAAGTCAGAATTGCGAGATATAAACTTAAAGTTCTAAAACAAACAAACAAACAAACGTAGAATTAAGCTAGATATAAACTTGGAATTGTGAATTAAAAGGTCAAAATTCCGAGATATAAATTTAAAATTACAGAAAACAGTCAGAATTGCTAGATATAAATTCACATTTATGAGTTATAAAGTCAGAACTGCGAGATATAAACTTGAAATTGCAAAAAAAGTTAGACTTTTCAGATATAAACTTGCATTTGCAAGTTATAAAGTCAGAATTGCGAGATATGAACTCACAATTCAGAGAAAATACAGAATTGTTAGTTTATATCTCGGAATTCAGACTTTATTTCTCAGAATCTCACAAAAGAGTCTCACTTTATAACTCACAATTATGAGTTTATATCTCACAATTCTGAGGAAAAAAAAAGTCAGAACTATGAGATAAAAAGTCACAATTACCTTTTTTTTTAATTTTATTTTTTATTCAGTGGCAGAAACGGAAATGGCTCCCATAGAAATTGCTAGCAAATGTCACAAATAATTACAGAGGGAGAGGGACAGCAAGTAACACAGCGAATTAACGATGAAATGCTTAAGTAGTATTATCTCGTAAAACCTACTCCAAAAATCTGTTTTATTTACAACTTTACTTACTAAAAATAGCTAAATAAATACAGTGTAGCAATGACAATTTCTACAATAATTTAACAATTATAATTTGCTTAATAGAAATTATATAGCAAAACATAAATAAATAAAAGAGTTCCCTGACAACTAAAAAAGCTCTATCGCGCACCAAAAAAATACTTTCGCATTACATTCAGCATCTCTTTTCTCTGCAACCCACGAACGGGCTCCTTTGTAAAACTGTCAGCGTTGGTCAGAAAGGGGAAGGGAGTTACTAGCAGTGGTCTGTATGTGGCGCGACCTGGCTGCCATGGAAACGCAGCATGCACACAAACTATTTCAGTTTCTCAACCACAGCTTCCTGTAACTCGACAAAACCCTTCCCCCTTCTCAAGGCTCTGGTGCTTTGCTTGCTTTTCTTTTGTTCGGCTTGATATACACTGCGTATATGTGGTTCTCATAGATATATACATATGGCCATATAACTCATACGCAGTACGTGTGCGGAAGAGGGAGGGGTCAAAAGTACCCGTGTGGGTGTGGGTAGATAATTATAGATAATAAACTATAGATATGTAAATTGTATCTATGCAACTCTTCTAAATCTTCTACATGAGAGCTTCCGCTACAAGTAGAGCACTGTAAATCTAAACTGTAAAATATTAACTAGACTACTAATCTATTGTAATGTCAAGATAAGCTGTTTTTTGAAATATTTGGTATTTTATGATTCTAAGACAGCTAAGATGTATCATTATTCTGAAAATCGCGTATCTTTCCTCAATGTTTAACTTTGAGTAACTGTAGTTTTAGCTCAGATTAGCAGTACTTTTCACTTATTTTCTTTGCCGGATGTGGTTTTGCTCGACTTGGTTCACAACTCGAAGTGCATGCATCTCAAGCGTGGCTGTTTTAGCAGGTCCACCCATTACATGGAACATGACAGAATGAGAAAAGCAACTTTAAACATCCAGTTTAATCTAGTTTTCTTGACGTTTTGAGAGATTTGCTATCGTTTGTCTAGACATAGATAACAGTATTTGCAGTGAGGTTCAATCTCCAGCAAACTTTAAAGTTTGATTTAAACCTCCAAACTGCACGTTTATATATATTCAGTGTAATATAAGACACTGGTTTTAAAAACTCATTTAGACTATAAAAGTACAAATAATTCCTTTAAAACATTTTAAATAGTTTCCTAATATTTTGTGCCATTTTTATTCAATTTTAGAGTTTAAACTAGATTTTACTCATTGAAAGTAGCTTAAAGTGTGACTTTGTCAGCAGTTCTTGAAATTTTATAGAAGAAAATGTACTATTATTAGTATTTTTACAAGTTATTATGATTAAATTGATCATTTTTTCCCTCATAAAATCCTAAAGATAAAAACAGAATTGTTAAAAACTCTTTAAAAGCCATGAAGTGACATGAAAACACCTTAAAATCCTTACTAGTTCTTTCATGACATATCAGACTTAAGTTGCATGCAGTATAAATCACGATTTTTACTTTTAACGCCTGTGTTGTGACACGTATCACCCATTTTTAAAAACATGCAAAGATTTGCATATATTTCAAGAGAGAGATAAAGGTAAAAAAATATATATATGAAGAGTTCAGATGCAAAACCAGCTAAAAGCCATCTCGGTCAAAAATGAGATAATGATACTGAGTGAATGCTCTCGACACATATTATATGTCCATAAAATACTTTTTCTTCAAACTCGCTAAAATACCAGCCTCAGCCCAATCAGAAATACTGGTACCTACATAGAAACCAATACATCTGAGCCTGATAAAAATGCATTTTTTAAAGAAAGATGTCAAATGGATTTAGTTGGTTTTGCATCTGAACTCTTCATATATTAATATAACTTTATAGTCTAAATAATTGTTTGGCTAGTGAAGCCAAAGCAGTCGGCCACAACTGAAAATACTGCACTCTGGGTCAATGCAATAAAGCACAGGCCTAGATATACACACCGCAGAGTTCATGTATGTACAGTTTTCGGAAACCTTTAACGGCTCATTAAGATGCAGACCTGATATTATCAATGATAGGATTTGACTTAATATTAATTATGTTTATGTACAACACTGTAAAAAGTTTTAACTTAAAAACTTAAGCTTAGCAGCTGCCTTAAATTTTTAAGTTAAATCAACTTAATAGTACACATCATTATAACTAATTTTATTGTAATGAGTTAAATGACTTGTAGTTTTAAGTTAATTTAACTTAAAATTTTAAGGCAGCTGCTGAACTGAAACTGGTGAAAACTTTTTAAACTGAACAAAAAGTGATATCAAAAATCAGCTTATTATAAAAAAGTTTTAAATGAAAAAGTGTAAAGTTTTAGAAACTGGCACGCTGTGGAAGAGATGCTGAAATAATTATTTAATTGTTGCCTCAGTGGTTTCACACACATTGTGCAGCTGATGCTTTGAGGAGATCGAATGATCTGAGTTGACACCTTAAATTACTGTTGTCAGTATAAATTAATGGAGTCTGGTTAGTTTGGTCATATTAAATCATATTTTTAAATGTATACCTATCTAACATAGACCAAATAAATTTGGGTCATTTTACTCATTACTCTTTTTGTTTCTAGACCACATTAGGAGTAGTGTGTTTATGCTGCTTGTTGCCATGAGCTGTCAAGCTCCACAAATGACAAAAAAGCACAGTCAAAGTCCACATGCAGTATATTCTTAATCTTCTGAAGTTATATGATAGATTTGAATGAAGATTTAATTATTTTAAGACTTAAATTTCACCTTGTTCCTTGCACTACTGACTTGCCATATGAACTACTTTTATGACAAATTTAGCCATTTAGGAAAAGTGCAGCATGAACATTCTTCTAAATCTCTATATTTATGTTCTACAGATGAAAGAAAGTCAAACAGGTTTGGAACAACATGAGGATGAGTAAATAATGACAGGATTTTCATTTTCACATGAGATATTCCTTTAAATAAACACACGGACAAAGTCATTGAAATAAGCCTGACAAGTAGCGATTTCATGCAAATTCCCCTGAGCACCGACTCCAAGCTTACTCTTAATTTCACACGTCTTTCAATTCCTTTCTTCCTTTTCTATGTGATTTGCATGTACAGTGCAGTCACATGGATCCTCATCAGGCCTCAAGCCACAACATTTTTATATATAGCAAAAAGACCTTTCGATGCAACACATCTCACGGCACTTCTTCAGCGACTCTCGCAAGCACCATTTTAGCCGGCAAAATTTACGAGATGCAGAAACCGGCTCAAAATGGAACAAGGAAGTGGTCAGAGGCCTGTGCATGTTCAAGTGTGTCACGCAACGTGCAAAGCAACACCCAAAAGATTTTTCAAGATAATATAATATAATATAATATAATTTTTATACATTTTATATTACATATGTGACCCTGGACCACAAAACCAGTCTTAAGTAGGATGGATGTATTTGTAGCAATAGCCAAAAATACACTGAATGGGTCAAAATAATCGATTTTTCTTTTACGACAAGCATCATTAGGATATTAAGTAAAGATCATGTTCCACGAAGATATTTTGTATTTTTCCTGCCGTAAATATATCAAAACTTAATTTTTGATTACGATTTTTGATTTGATTGCTAAGAACTTAATTTGGACAACTTTAAAGGCGATTTTCTCAATATTCTGATTTTTTTCTCAGATTCCAGATCAAATGTTGTCCTATCATAACAAACCATACATCAATGAAAAGCTTATCTATTCAGCCTTCAGATAATATATAAATCTCAATTTAAAAAAAATGGAACCTTATGACCAGTTTTGTGGTCCAGGGTCACATATAATATAATATATTTACATTTGTGTTACATTTTTATGTAATATTTACCAAAAAAAAGTTATTTACTAAACAACTTAATTCACAAGTTTCAATTCTTTATTATATTATATTATAAGCGTAGAAACTGCATATTTGTCATATTTCTCATGGAATTTTGGCACTTAATCTTCTGGGTCAACCATTTTCTCATTCATTTTTTAGACAAGGCACCGCCCCTGGAGAAAACCCCTTTTCTGGTACAGTATGTACACAATTATTAGTTACCATAATGTACACTTCAATGTACCTAGTGATGACCAATTCAAGGATGGGAACTATTTGTTTTAGATTTTCTTGTATTAGTATTATTTTCCTTTCTTTTAAATTCCACGCTTTTATGCACTAAAATATTTAAAATTATATTATATATATTATATTATATTATATTATATTATATTATAACAACATAGTTATATATTATATATATATATATATATAACGACAGAGGAATTTGAATATAATAAATTTTGTTGAAAATATTAGAAAAATACATTATATACAATTAAAAATTGTAATTATTATATTATAACAACATAGTTATACATTATATATAACAACATAGGAATTTGAATATAACCAATTTTATTGAAAATATTAGAACAATATATTATATACAGTTAAAAATTTTAATTATTATATTATATTATATTATATTATATTATATTATATTATATTTATTATATTATATTAAACATGCAAAAAAAATGCAAGTTTCAGTTGCTGATGCAATAGCCTGATGCAATTTTCCCACAACAGACTCCAAAGGACTCAACTCAACAACATCAGAAATGGTTCTTTACAAGAAGAACACAAGATCCTTTACTTATAAAACAGCACAACAACACTCCGTAAAATAGCAAACAGATCCTCAACTGTGTCCATCAGAATGCATCATGTAAAAGCAGGGCTGCTTGATTGACAGCTTGGCCTCCGCACCGATCAAATCTAGCAGAACTTCAAGTGGGTTTGAGGGGATACGCCCAAACCAGCCTGATCTTTGAAAGCTCCTTTACCAGGTAACACAAACTAGAATGCAACAAACGTCTTGCAAGCGTCCCGCCACGGAACCTTTCAAAAAATCACGTTAGGCGCTTTGCAAAGCGCTCTTTTGCAATATTGCGCCAGCTCTGACTTTACTCCGATGCTTTACAAAGAAACCACTTCTCACTTTGCCGTCTAAAGAGAATTTCCCTTCTTCTTAGTGAACAATGACGGTGATTCTCAATAAAATCATAAAATTTACATCTTAAGGCGCCAAAATAAGTTTGTCTTGCTTGTACACATTAAGATTTATTTCTCACTGACATCCCTGTGCAGATTTGAAGAAACACTCATTCACTAATTAATTTAAATGTTATTACGTTAGTGTTATGACTAGTGATGATAAATAAGATTCAGTTAACTGTATTTGCTATTCAAAGATATGTAATAACACACAAACACAGAAACTGGGTCAAAATATGAATGAATCTACACAACGACAATGACCTTCTAAAAGTTACGCAAACAATTAATTCACAAAATGCCACATAATACAAACCACAGCTGTAAATATAATTTAAAAAAATAGTAAAATGTATATTAATGTTAATTACACGTAAACCATCACAAATTCATCTGTAAAAAATTATTTAAAAAAAAAAAAAAAAACATTGAGAATAAAATTTAGTACTTACATAAGACCAAGCATAGGACCAAAACCAAGGGTCCTAGCGCAAAAAATCTCGCCATATCCAAAAGTTCAAACGCCGCTTCTAAGACACCATATGTCCTATTTGAAACAGACACAGATCTGGGTTAACCATCAGAAAGCGTACTGGCTTTTTGGTCTCTCCTGCTCTGTTTTTATGTAATCTTACGTGTTCTCATGCGACTAATCAGTCGGTTCTGTTGCCGGTGAGTTTCCACCTTCAAAAAAATCCTTAAGCTGCTTTTTTGGTTCTAGAGACGGCAGAGAAGTGTCAGAGACACTCTCCACTTCAGCTTTGCGTTAAGGCCCTTTCTTAACAGGAAGTTGCATTTTCATCTACGCCACACATCTCTCGCCTTCTACTGTGTCATGTCCTTCAAATGGGAAATGAGAGAAAATGATCTCATTTTTGCAGTTTTTTTTCTTTAGACGACATGCATCCATAGTCTGAGCAGCACCTTCTGAAGATCCACATTCAAAACTAAAATCACCTCTACTTGAATGTGTGAACATTTTAAATCAAATGTGAAAAGTGTTACATCACATCACATACAATAGCCAGGCACAATAGTATTTCATAAAATATCAGTACTCTTAAAAGTCTAATTCAAGGACTGGAACTAAAGATAGATAGATAGATAAATAAATAAATAAATAAATAAAATTGTCTTTTTTGTTTTTATAATTTTTAATTAAAATATTTAAAAGAACTGAAAGCAGTAACAATTTAAACATATTTCATTTGTGAACTTATGTTCAGCTATTCTTTTTAAACTTGTACTTTTAACAATTTTTTTAATTTTTCCAATCATCAGTCATCAAAGCTCGGTAAACACTGGTCACAGACATGGAAACTTCACCAAGCTGATTACTCAGTAAAGACTCCCACAGATAATTTTTTCATGCCATTTCAAGTCTTATTTTGATGTAACAAAGTGGTTATATTTAAGTGTGTGAGTTTTTTTTCAGTACTTTTTAAAATTAGTCCTATTCCTATTAACGGCAGGATGCGAAACGATCACAAACAAGGGGCAGGATTTATCACATGAACCAATCATAGACGAACATAACCAGTCACATCCAATCATGTTGCTGTGAAGGCATTGCATCCTCTCATGTGACTTTCCATCATTCATTCTCAATTACCCCCCAACAAACCCACTGCATGCTTTAGGGGGTCTGTAAAAACCAAGGCTATTTTGCGACCAATTTGTATGTATTTTATCAGGTGGCTAATTTGTAAGAATTCGTACAATCTCACTTGCATGATTTAATATGATTTGTGTAGACCCCAGTGATGGGTAGGTTTACACTTTAAAAAATGCTGGGTTATAAGCCTGTTGGGTCATTTTTTTTATTTTTAATGTTTTACTGGTGCAGTTCAAACCCAAATGCTGCATCATTTTATTGGGTTATTTTTAATATTTTTACCCAGGTGCATTTAAGGGTTTTTTATTTTTTAGTTTTTTCTACCCAAATGCTGGGTTCAACCATCCTTTTACAGTCATTTTTGCATTGGTAATTTTGCATTTTTTAATATTTTTTACCCAGGTGCTAGTAAGTTGCTGGGTAATTTTTAACACTAGGCCTTTTGCCTTGCATAAAATAAATGGATTTTATTTGCTATTGTGTGAGTTTAATCTTAAAATATGTCTGCGTTTATAGGCAGTTTTCTTAGTCAGGCATGGCATCTTTCAGCTACGAGTGAAACGTGAGGCCACAGTCTGAAGTTCGCAGTTACCCTGGCGAACAGCAGCCCTTCACTGGCTCAGATTTCGGCGACACACTGCCATTAGAATTAGCACTATTTCAGTAAAAAGCGATTACAGAGAAGGGTTGAATACATTAAAATTAAAATTCTACTTTTAAATGTAAATTTTTTTTTTTGTCTAAATGCTTGTTAAAGGGGTGCTATTATGTTTTTTCACTTTTTGAATTTTAGATAGTGTGTGGTGTGTATCTTTGGGCATAAAAAAAATCTACAAAGTTACAAATCTCAAAGTTCACTCTAAACTGAAATATTTTGTCAAAAAATCTCTTTCCAAGAACTACAACCAACGGCTCCTTTGGACTACAGTGTTTGTTTTCCGTATGGAATGATGTCACAAGATGGTCCATTAGACTATCATTGAATTAAATCCCGCCTATGGAAATTCAAATTGGGTGTGTAGGGACAAGGTGGGGAATTAGCCAAACTTTAACAATGCAGCACGGAGAGCTGCTTTAATGAGTATAAGCTCGGGTATAAACACAAGCATTGACTAGAGTGGCCGCTTCAGAGCAGTAACGCGCCACAGACATGTGCAGTACAGGGGGTCTCCTGTAGCGAATCGATGCATTTTTGTAAGAAAAATATCGATATTTAAAACGTAAGATTCACTATTAATCTAGGTTGTGCTAACTGCTTTGAAAGGGGGCGTGGCTGTACTGAAACATAGTTATTCATCATACAGTGTAGACTGGGACAGCTAACCAATCATTATACATTTCCTTTTTTCGGGAAGGCTGAGCTTCATTAAACCGAACTAATCGAGTTATTAGTGCCAGGCTGGGTGAAAGGTATTGTAATAATGTAAAAAATTATGTGAAGTATGTGAAAAATAATGCATTTTTTGAACCACCAAGCATGAGAGCATGTTATAGTATACCCCCAAAACAAAATCAAGGCTTTGAAAAAGAGCATAATAGGACCCCTTTAAATGAGTTTAAATGTATGCAACATTGTAAAGTATGCTGCATTCATCCAAATAAATTCAATTTGTCTTGTATTTTGTCCATGTGTTCTTGCTTAATAATAAATGTTCATCTTTTGATTATTGCTGTTGCCTCTAGTAATTCTGTGTGTTCCAGTCCATTTTAAACCAGCAATATAATCATTTTTAAACAATAGTTGACTTAAAATAACCCAGCATGTTTGGTAAAAACACTTAACCCAACCAGCTGGGTCAAAATAACTCAGCATGTGTTCTGTCCAATATTTACCCAGTGCTGGGTTGCCAAATAACCCAAGTTGTTTTTTTTTTAACCCAGCAGAGTGTAGGGGTGGGGTTAAGGGTAGGTAATTCGTATGAATTCATACAAATTGGGAAATTTGTAAAATACATACCATTTAGCAAAAATAGTACGAATTCGTACAACCTCACATGAATTAGCCACCATATTGAAATACTGGGTTAGCTAAAACTCAGTGGGCTCAGGGGAGGCGAGAGACGCAGACTCCCACTGTAACTTTGCCTGCTGGTGTTGCTATTGAAAAATGTGTCAGTGATTTATACACTTTTTTTATGTTATATTTTGTAATATTGGCATAGTTGTATTTTTGTACTACAATTTTTTTCTCATCCAGTATTTTGAGGAAGTCCTGTTTCCCCTGCCTTATTGGAGGAAACGCCCCTGATATATATTTATCCTTGACTTCTGACTGGTCATCACTAAGGGACAGTTTTACTAAACAGGGCAAATTAGAGCGAGAGTGCAATTCCAAAACAGTGCAGCGCAAATTAAAAATAAATAAATAAAGAAGCCACAGTATGTTGAAAAGAACTGGAGGCCAAAAAATTAAGGTTTGCTAGAAGTTTTGATAGACCTGGTGTTGCGTGACTTCTAAGTGAGGGCTCCTCTTTTATTTCCTGGAGCAATTCAAAAATGACATGGCTTGACAAACGATATGTTTGAATAATGTGTTCTTCTGGCAGTCCATATCAATAATACGTGTGGAAAAAAAAATACTTTCCCTTCTACCACATGCTCTCTGTTCTCTGTGGTGCCTCCTCCTAAAAACTAAAAAAAAAATTGCAGCCAATTCAAGGGCAAAATAGTTCAAGACATGGTTTTTAGGTGTTAAATATTGTAAGTATTAAGTCATTTGACAAGCGCAAAAGTTACTGAAATGCATTGCGGCATTTTACTACTCACCTCCCATAAATTTTGTGTCTGAAAGGGAAACTCTTACAAATGCATATTCAATAAGGTCAGATGCAAAAATAACCGTGTCCATGCCTTTTCAAAGCTTATTTTTTACTGTGCATCTTTAGTATTAGTTTAAAGCCAAAAGACGTTTGCGCTAGCGCAAGCTGTTAGTAAAACTGGCCCTAAGTACATTATAGCATACACTCAGGTCAACTAATAACCTTAGCGTACATAATGTACCAGAATAGGTCATCTTCTTTTGTCATTGTGTTCTCAATGAGATTCTAACACGTTGCAAGACCGAAGTGTGTGAGGAGACTGAAATACCAAAATACACTCAGCTTGAATGGCTTGAGCAAAAACAGACAAATTACAAACTATGAAATGATCAGTAAGCGAGGTGGCTTTTAACAAGCTAGGATTTGGCTTATGGTCCGAGAAGTTAAAAATTAATAAACCCCAAACCCAATGATGTGAATTTGCCTCCTCACTTTGTACACCCACCACATGCCACCAAAACCAACATATATTTCACCGGAAGATAGAATGTTCAAATTTTCTCAACATGTAATGGTTTTATACACTAACAATTTTATATAAACAAAATGTTACTGGAAGCCATATTGTGAATATGGATATCTTCTATGCACTGATTTGCATGCTTAATGTGATCAAACTAATCTAATATCTAAAATGTCTCATGAAAAGTGACATTTTTTTTAATTAAACATGGTTTGTGATACTGATTTTTCATCCTTACTTTACATAAATGACTCAATGGTGACATCAAACTCAAACATGTTGTTCTTTCACATGGCTTATAAAACTTGGTTTGTTCTAGACTATTTCTCACTTTCCAAGCTACTCTGCATGTAGGCAGTGCTGCAAGATACCACTTCCTTGCCTGTTCTTTTTTTTTTCTCCTCTCTTTTTTGGTTTCCCGCCTGTTTGAGGAAGTAGCACAGAGAGAGAGAGGCGTGCAAAGATGAAAACTCAAAGTGACAACCTACTGAATGTACGAACACAGATAACAGAGCAAGATAGTAATGAACTTCAAATATCGATTGTTTATCTTAGCTTGAAGAGACTGATTATTCAAAATGAAAACTCCTTGTGTATCAAAATATAGAGTATCAAAAGTACACGCATATGTGAATTCCTCTTTCCTTTACTTCTCTTTACATTTTAAGAGAAACCGTAAGCAAAATTAATCATTTTTTCCTCTTTTTTTTTCAGGCGCATCACTACTCAGAAGATGCTCGGCAGAGTCTGTAAAATCAACTTCCTGCTAAAACTTGGTGATGATACCAATTATTAGTGGGAAATTTCTTGAGCTTAATATATCTGCTTTGATGAGCTTCAGATTTTTAAATGGTTTCATCACATTAGATGCATCAAAACTGGGTACAATGAAGAAAATTCATGCTATTAACATGTTAAACAAGGTATAAAACCTCAAACAGACATTACAATAAAATAGTAGGTGGTGGGTAGCTGGCTGTCTCAAAGGGTAATCAACCACTTCCGGAAGTTTGCTCTCTCTCACAAAGGCACATTTGCAATTTTGCACAAGCAAATGCACAATCAGAAACATAAACTCCACACACACATTGTAAAAAAACAAAACAAAAAATAGCCGGTGAGTAATTCTAGTACTGCAGTTTCAAGTCTTAAAGAAACGTACCTTTCAGCCCACTAGTGTACTTCTTAAAATCAATGGAAAAGTGGCACATTACCCAGCCTGGTCTTAGCTGGTTTGTAGGCTGGTTTTAGACAGGTTTTGACTATTACTTTAGTCGGTCAGGCTGGGAGACCAGCTAAAAACAGATACTTCTAGCTTAAACCAGCTGAGACCAGCCTACCAGCTTAGCTTTATTACAGCAGGGATGTTCAAACAACTTGAATGTCGTCATTTGATTTATGACTGATACAGCACTCAAAATACAAATAATATGAAAAAAATTTAACATTAAACATCATAAGAAATCATTTTTAAATAACCCAGAAGGCACATGACATCATAAGATGTTGATATTTGGTTAAATTTCAGTTGCAATATCAGGAGACCAACATTCAATGTCAATTCAACGTTTAATGTCAACACTAATTTGATGTCCCTGCTGAAAAAACCAGCTGAAACCAGCCTAGGCTGGTTGGCTGGTCTTGGAAATAGCTGGTTTTAGCTGTTTTTTTCAGCAGGGACATCAAATTAAAATCCAACGTTGAGTTTACATCAAATTGATGTCAAATACTGATGTCAACCCGACCCAACCAACATCCAATGTCAGCCTGACGTCCGGTGCTATACAACAAGATATTTCAGATGTGCAACCACCTTTTGAGATTTTAAATCAGGCACTGAATAAAGTACCTATTCAACATTTTTGTAGCCAATGGAATCACTTTAGGGTTCTAATTTGGACTCTAGATGCATATTGAATTTATGTAAACATCTGCACAGTGTTAATCATGTTGCTGTGTGCTTTTTTTATTAGCCATTTTATCATTAGCTAATCTGATTGCTAAGTATTAGCATTTCTACTCAACTAGCCACAAGATCTGAGGTATCATTTATGTCTGTGATGCAAACAATGTGGGACGAGTTACGCAACAAAGTGTAGTTTAAACCTTTAACCTCATATATTGCAACAGTAATGGTGAGGCTTAGCCCTACTAACCCTGATAGCGCACACACATCTGGGAGACGTCTATTTGACGTCTGCATTTACATCTGGAAGACGTATTTTTTAGAGTGTTTGCTCATCTGTAATACATTTATAGGACATTTCCTATCAGATGTCAAATAGACATCTGTTAGAGGTCTTTAAGATGTTTGTAATTTAGAATGTATGTAAAACTGACATCTTACAGATGCCTGTCAGAAGTTTGTACACAGAAGATGCTTTTCAGATCAAGCAATCTTTAACAGACATCTTGCAAACATATGTGTGCTTTCTGGGAATTGATTCATGTAGTGCTAATGCACACGTTTTAGTATAGTGATTTTATCTGCACAACATTATTAAAAAAAAATCAAAAGTAAGTTTTGACAGAAATAATCTTAATATTGAGTTCTGAAATAACTGAGAAGAACTCTGCAATTTTAGGCTAGTACAAATTATGCTAAGCTAAGTAACGTTTGATCAAAATGCAGATTCGGTGGGTCGGCCTGAAAAGCTGTTACCTGTGTGTGGATGGAAAATAACTACAACATGTACTAATTAATCCTGCTGGTTACATTCCCTGTTTTTCTTCGAACTTTTGACCTACTCCGGCACCTTTCGAGGGACTGCTTCAGGACAAAACCAGCCCTATGACCTGAAAGAATTCTTTGTTGCACTTGCAACAATATTTCTCACGTTTCGTGGCTGTCTGGCACTGGTCCACATGATGCTGTACCGCCTGCTTACATAAACATCTCAGGGGCATAGCACTGATGGCTGCATCCCAATTCTGTACTATACGGCATGCAAGATTAAGGTACTGCAAAATTTAATATTACATCCTTTCAGAGAAGTTTTCTGCGTTGCTGTTGTGACTTTTTGGCACTCAGGTTGTGGTGGCGTCTCAGTGTGTTTTACGCCCCATCATGACCTCCATTCTCTGCATGACCTCATAATGATGCCAGCTGCATTGTCAGGAACCTCCAGATGTCTTTGGTGGGTAACAAATGAAGCTCATATGAAATAAAATAAAATCAATCAGTCAATCAATCTGACAAATAAAGGCACATTGCCTGTGGGAACCAATAGCTGTTTAAGAAAACAACTGAATATTTTCACTTTCTACAGTGTAAATCCAAAGATTTCACCATAGAGAAGCAGAGCAAAGAGGAAGAGTGAATAGTTTGCTTAATTTTGTGGTTTCACAGACTTGCCCCTCCCGCTCATACTACAGCTGCAGCCTACTTATGCCACGCCTCCTCATTTTTGCATACTTAAGTGCTTGGGAGTTTAAAAATAGAGACTTCATCAGTTGCCGACAAACCAGTGATCTTGAGATCTTCGTGCTTTCTTCAAATAGATTGATAAGAACAACCAAGCTTGTGTGCTGTAGGTCAGCTGATCACGACAAGGGAGAAATGCTTACATAGATCAGTTTTGACATCACTCATATTTAATGTCCCATGCTTACACTGCACATTGAAAGTACGTGCTTTGCCATTTTATGGTGGGTTTGGGACATAATACCAAAGGGGTGTCTGAAATCAGTTTGAGTAGGTACTACATTTGATTGAGAAGTATGTTCTCATGGACTATAAAATATATTTTATCAAATATAAAAATACAATCCCCACTTAAAATGGAGGCTTTCAAAAAATTTCAGGTCTCTTTGGTGAATAGAGAAACTGACATTACCGAATGGTCACGGTACGGGCATCTCGGTTTGGTGCATGAGGCTTTACAACGAATACAGGCAATTCACCCTTAACCCAGAAGGGGGTCCCCGCAGTAATGCAATGCTGTTTGATAACTGCCAGCAGAAGAACAACGAATGCCAGGAGTTGCGCACTTAAAAACAAAGCCCACTAGACAGTGACCATGTGCAGATTCTGAACACGTCTCTCACTGAGAAAGGAGTATAACATTACTTTAAAGGCTTTCGCATTCAACTGTCTTCGAAATGGAGCTTTGTGCTCTTGTATCCTACCTCTCTCATTCGGCACAAATCCAAATATTCCATAATATTTCCATATTTGCGATGCATCGAAATGCTAAACTATTATTTATTATGTAAATTATAGACTTTGTACTTAAGTCGTGTTCTAACGATGACACAGTGAGGTGAGCACGCTGATGTTTGGTTCACTGTGCTTTATTCTGATAAAGTACCAACTGTGCTGTCAAGTTAGCAATGCTAGAAGCCTGGAACTGATGTTTTGTGTTTGTGTGCACCGACACGATTACTTAAACTGTTTCCATATACCAGCAAAATCAATTTAAATAAAAATTGTCGCTTTCTGCCATTTGAGTTTCCTTTCGTCACGAAACTGAACTGAAACTCAGCAAATATAGGCTATGTTACGTGTCACAGTTTTTTCCCCTTGTCTGTCAGTTAACTAAATTAAATATATTTCAAGTATTTATTCCTTGTATGTATATATGTACTGCAGATTTTATAGCCTAAATATGTCATTAATTTTATATAATATTTAGTATGTTCACATGTAGGTGGAAAAAAAAATAGTGATTTGTCCTACTGTCTGTTTAAAATAAATGAAAAGAAACCTAGCATTGTAGATTTGTTTTTTTTCTGTTGTACCGAAATCGTATCGAACCGTGACCCTCGAACCAAGGAACGTACCGAACCGTGACATCTGTGTACTGCTACACTCTTAATTAATAATGAATCATTGCAAAGCCATAAAATAGTAATCAAATATAACCATGTACAATTAATAATACATTTAGCAACTGGCTGAACACCTAACTATAATATACATGATTGTTATGTAACTGCAGCATAATTTAATGACTAAACTCTTGTTGTGATAAAGTAACTGGTTACGCTGTGACACGCACAAAAAAAGTGAAATTCCTGGCTTTGTTCCCACAACGTAACTTAACATTGGTCATTTTCAGAACAAAAATGTCTTAATTTGCATTTGTTTAAAGTCAGTTTAAATATCTATTGAATGAATACTCAAACTCCCAATGGATGAGGGCCGAGCACTGCTCCTTGTGGTCCGGGTCCCACTGCTGCCAACTTTGGTCAAAGTTGAGTTGGTCCTGCCATAGCTGACTCTGGATTTTAAAGCTCACTTTTTTTTTTAAAAGAAATTCTTCAGACCAGAACGATGAGCTCATGTTTTCTAGATCTGATACTGATGGCTATTCCGTGACCCCAGGCCATCTGTGTACTGAATTACATAGTCAATTGGCTGACATTTTCTCCCAATGAGAGAGACACATTTTTAAGGGGTAATGCGGGATTCGGCTATGATACAGGCACAGTTGTTTCTTGCACATGTGATTTTGATTCTGAACACTGAAAAAGACTTCAAGCTAGGCCAGGAGGTCTCTGTTTTGAAATTTCAGAGACTTTTAGGTCTCATGCTGGCAGCAGGCATGAAGAATGAAGAACCTTGAACATCCATGGAACCTTTCAAATGCAGAAAAGGTTCTTTGTAGTCGATTTTTTGTTCTTCAAAATGGTTCTTTTAAGAACTGTTCACTGAAAGGTTATTTGGGGAACCAAAAATGGCTGTTCTATGGCATCACTGCAAAAACACCCTTTTGGATCCTTTATTTTTAAGAGTGTGGGTGTGTCAGACAAAGGAGAGATGCAAAATGTGCAGTGTTTGGAGGGCCTCCAGGAACGTGATTGGGAACCACTCCTCTAGATGAACGTATTGTTTCTAGCCCTAAAACCCTCCATTCCACAGCTGAGGGGCTACTACATATTGGTCAGGACAGACCACCCTTTGGTATTTTCCTATATCAACCACCATGGCAGGCTGTAGCCACCTGTAAGCCTCTCCTCTGATAGCTCTGCTGCCAGCAGTGTCAACAAGAGTTCACCTTCTCCTAGTGACTCCATTCTGGCTGGCCCAGATTTGGTTTCCAGACCTAATGTCTCTCCTGGATGGCATCCCTTCGAAAATCCAAATCTGGAGAGATCTTCTCTCTCAAGTGTAGGGGACAATATTTCATCCCTGTCTGAAATCTGAAAGATTTAGGTCTGGCCTGTATACCAGCTCATAGTTTCTGGTCTTTTGGCCAAGGTTTTTGAGACAATCCTCAGTGCTAGAGCTCGTTCTATCAGGAAGATGTATAACCTGAAATAGCAGCTGTTTGTGACATGGTGTAGACACCAGTAGGTGAACTCAGTTAACTGCCTGGTTGGTTAACTGCTGGAGTTCCTTCAAGAATATCTCTCAGCAGAGCTGGCTCTGACTATCTTGACCATATATTTGGCTGCTATTTCTGCTATCCACATACCTTTGGATGGAGTTTTGGTTGGGATACTCCCTTTGATGTGACCCAAGTCCAGTTTGCACTCAACAAGTGTTTGTGCCTATCCACCTTATTTTTCCCATAAGAGTGGGTGCAGCCATTTGGACATTTTTTTGTGTCTGGCTTCCGGTCTCATCCACTTCCAGCTATTTTTAGCTGCACAAAAAGCTTGTTTTGCTGCCTGATATTGCAAACTGGTGTGTCTTACCATATTATTTTAATGCATTATCTTAATTATGAACACGTTGGTTTGTAGTGCAAACTGTTTTACCGTTTACTGCACTTCGATATTCTTCTCGTTATTTTCCTATGGTGGATTATGAACTGGACGTCTAACACATTACCAGAAAACAGCTTACTTCCGCATTGAAAAATAAGGTGGATACACAGCCCTGTGGGCAAGCTCAGTTGCTGTGGGTATGCTATGCTATGTTATGTCATCCACACCTTCAGCCAACCAGTTAACCTTTGCTTTAATCCACAGCAAGTCATAGCCTAATGGTTAGAGAGTCAGACTTGTAACCTAAAGGTCACAGATTTGAGTCTTGCCCGGCAAAGATTAAAGGTGTAGGATTGTAGCATTCTCTTAGACCTTTAATAACATGACTGAGGTGAGACCCTTAAGCAAGACAACAAACCCCCAACTGCTCCCCAGGCGCCACAGCAAAAAATGGCTACCCAACTGCTCCGGGTGTGTGTTCACAGTGAACATACAGAAAAACTGTGCATGTGTTCACTGCTCTCTGCTGTGCGCACTTGGATGGGTTAAATGCAGAGCACAAATTCTGAGTATGGGAAACCATACTTGGTTACACGTCACTTTCACTTCACAACAGCTAACAATGAGCGACTGCTGATTGGTTGTCTTCTCAGCTGACTATAAGTTTCTATTTAAGTAACGTTTCATACTAATGACTTGCCTATTTTTCCACTAACATGCAACCTCCCACCCACACGCAATTCTGGGTGCAATGCGCTGTTTGTCCTGTAGTGGCAGTGATGAGAAAGTAATTGTGCCAAAACGTTTATGCCAAGAGGAAATTACTCAAAGCGAGACTTCTGCAAACAACCATGTGCTTCAGAAAGAAAGTTTCACATCTTCATCAGAGATACCCCAAAAAAAAAAAGATACAGGTGACGTAAATATTTCATTTCAGTCATGTTCATGTAGTAAGAAATAATATTGAACTACCCATGTCCGCGGTTGCTTACATTAGATGTTGCATGTATTAAATCTTGCAAAATCATTGTTGCAATTCCAATCAGTACAGCTTCAAGAAACATTTGAGAGAGTGAGCAACAAGGGTGTTTTCAGAATTGAATCCAATCTTGAAGAATTAAATGTGTTTGCAAGAAAACACAAAAACTGCAGAATACAGCTTTTATAAATGCATGACAATCACACCAGTGATCATAAACACAACTGCCTGGGCGCCTCCAGGTACTCTAGAACCGCCATTGGAGTAGAGTAGATATGGGAACTGTCCAGATGCTATATTTTTCATACAAATAAAGTGCACAGTGATTCACACTTTAAATGGCCTATCATTCTGCAAAGCATCCATTGTTTTATGCATGAAAGTCATACAGTTTTGAAGGGTTAATCTAGAATTATCATTTACAAGTTCAGTGAAATGTTATCCGGCATGTTCGATGACTTTACACACAGTTGTGTCAATCAGAGCCCTCTCCCTCTTCCCCTTCAAGCTGATCCACACAATGCTAAATGAATGATTCTGTGATTCACTTATTAAGACTTTCCGCCACCTACTGGCAGTTTAAGTTTCACATATACTGTATAAACTTTAATAAACTTTAATCTCATAAAATGATTTATGCCATCTGTGGGGAGTTCCCCGGGCTGAGATTAAGTCTAGTCCTGGACTATAATGATCTTTTAAACCAGACTGACATTATTTCTCTGTTATGGTTTTAAATAGTCCTACACATAGTCTAGTTCAGAGTTTAATGAGCTGATTTCCTAGAGGAACACTAGAGCTACTCCAGGACTTTTCTGTGTCTTCTTTTATCTTCAACATAAAGGTAGGTTTAATTTAAACCTCACTTCCTCCAGGAAATGGCCATGGTTGTCATCTGGTATGATCCCCAAAAGATGCTGGCTCTCAGTTATACCTATTAGTAATTTAACCAGTTGATCTTTATTTACAGATTGTCCACCCATCATCAACTTCTCTCTTCAGACATTGGCAGCAGTTTTTTTGGACGTTTATTTTTACATTCTCTCACATCACCAGAGCGGATGTTCTAAACTATGATCTCATTTCCATAGAGCGCTCATTATCTACTGACGAAGTGGTGCATTTATGAAATTCTTTTGTCCATCTCTCAAGCTCATCCAAGCCTCGAGGGGTGTGAGAAAACATGGACTCCTACGTCCTACATCATCTGCTGGAGTGCCACTCTCTCGCGAATGTGCGTACAACAGTTAACGGAAACTAGAGTTTACAGTTTATAAAGTTTTAAATACGGATATTTTTTCATATGCAAATGCATCGCTTCACTTCAGAAGGTGCTTATTAATGCCCCAGAGCTGTGTGGAGTACTTTTTATGATGGATGGATGCACTTCTCAACACCCATTCACTGCCATTATAAAGCTTGGAAGCGACAGGACATATTTTAAAATAACTCCGACTGTATTTGTCTGAAAGATGAAAGTCATACACACCTAGTATGGCTTGAGGGTGAGTAAATCATGGTGTAATTTTAATTTTTGGGTGAGCTCTCCTTTTAAAGTATTCTACAGTGGCACACATCATTCTCTTTCTCTGAAACCTAGAATAACCACTAACCACATTATGACAGTAAGAGCACAAGCATAATAATAAAGAGAGAAGTCTGGAAGGGGCTTTCAGCATGAGATGTACAAAAGTGGGTTTTATAGTCCCACAAAAAAGGAGTCCAGTTGCTTGAAAAAAAAAAAAAAATCATTTTAAAAACATTAACCCTTCATAAGAAAACAGGTAGGGATCTCTAAAACAGGATACTTTTTTGCAGTTTGGCCACTAGAGGGGGAAAGTTGGCTTTGAATAATTCCTAAATATGTAAATTGAGTTGCCTGATTTTAAATGGGAAGTGTTGAAGAACTGAAACAAACTGTATCTTTATAGTCATTCATTCACTCTCAGACCAGTTCTATACTCTAAGAATGTACCAAACTGAGAGACAGTTTCTAAGATGATTGAAATAGTAGGTAATACATACATATATATATATATATATATATATATATACAGGGGTTGGACAATGAAACTGAAACACTGGCCAATATAGTGTTGGAGGTTTCATGGCCATATTTATGCAGCCTGGTGGCCAGTCTTTACTGATCGCACATTCCACCAATAAGAGCAGAGTGTGAAGGTTGACTATGTGCACCCAATAGCTCAAACATTGTACCCTGAAGGTGGTGCCGTGTATTAGGATGATAATGCACCAATACACACAGCAAGACTGGTGACGAGTGATTTGATGAACATGAAAGTAAAGTTAAACATCTCCCATGGCCTGCACAGTCACCAGATCTGAATATTATTGAGCCACTTTGGGGTGTTTTGGAGGAGCGAGTCAGGAAATGTTTTCATACACCAACATCACATAGTGACCTGGCCACTGTTCTGCGAAAGGAATGGCTCAAAATCCTTCTGGCTACTGTGCAGGACTTGTATTTGTCATTCCCAAGATGAAATAATGCTGTATTGGCTGCAAAAGGAGGCCAAACGGCATACTAATTGTGGTCTAAACCCAGGTGTTTCAGTTTCACTGTCCAACCCCTGTATATATATATAACAGGATATCGTTGGCATATAATGACATTTTACTCAGGCCACTTCAAGAGAAACGATAACCAGATCATCTGTATTTGTGTTGTGATAGTATATTATCTTAAAAATACAGCTATGATTTGAAAAGGAGTCCATATTTGGAATAAATCCTGTCTTGTCAGGGTGAATAAGTTTATCAGTTACAGAACTAAGCCTAATGGACAAAACTTCAGCCAAAATCTTTTGGTCTCATGTCAGAAGTGAAATTGGCCTATAGCTACTTGCTTCCTCTGGATCTTTTCCTTTTTTTTTTAAGTAACACTTATGGCAGCCTCATTTAAAGTAGGAGGTAAAATATCAACAGAATTTATATAAGACGAGAAAAGATCACTGAATTCTTTGTAAAACTGAAATGGGATATCCACCGGGTCCAGAGGTCTTACAACAGTTCACTGACTAAATTCTAAACCAGAATCTAACAAGATCTGAGATATGTTTAATACTTGTTGAGATACTTGTTGCTCTTTAAAATAAAAATGAATAAATTAATTAATTTAAAAAAATCTCAATATCAATACAAAGTGATACACATTTGGTTTTTGACCACTGAAAATGTGTACAATTTAACAATTTACACACAGAGCCACACTAAGATCCACATATCTCTGGAAATGAATCCTATAGAGCCTTAAAACAAAAACACCAAAGAAAAGCTTAAAGGGGTCGTCGGATGCTAAGTTCACTTTTTCACATTGTTTGAACATTAATGTGTGTTGGCAGTGTATGTACAAATCTACCCTATAATGATAAAAATCCATGCAGTGGTTTTTAATTAATCTGTAAAAATAATATCCCCTTTTTCAAATCGGTGTGGCGTCACACCGACAGAGGCCACTCCCATGATAGTTGATTAACATGAGCTCTTACCTTAGACCAGCTGTCACAGTCCAGTAACTTTCCTTGTTCGATGCTGGAGCAGGGATGTAAGTTAGACAAGAATATCTCAGATTGAGCGATTGAGGTGTTGTGTTGCTGGATGTAATAATGAACATAGTGGTCGCTCCTGACATCTGAGCAGCTGAAGATGCAGTAGATTAATTTTTTTGTGAATAGTTCGCAACATCCGTTGATGACAATTCTTCTGTTGTCCTCTAACCTAAAACAACAAAATGAACTCATTCAGTAGTAGTATGATTTTATATGTCTACTATCATTTATCTATTGAAAATGATTTGTAAATACTGCTGACAATTTGGGTTTAGACCATGCGGTCTGAAATTTAGGGCACATATGAAGATATCCCTACCAAATGGGTTTTTTTTTTTTTTTTTTTTTTTTTTTTTTTTTGCCGCATGTGCGTCTCCGTGTGTTTTTACCATATGGAAATTTAATACTTAAGTTAAATATCTGTCAATATTATGTACCTTTAATCGTTTCAACTTTACGTGCTAACGTTAGTTTCGAAAGTGTTTAGGCTAACGGCCAGCTGCCGTACACGACGGACAGCCTCAGCAAACGTTTTAAAATATAATTTTTTTCATAAAATTTAAGTATTAGGAGATAGGCAGTGGTTACAGTAGCTAATGTCTACAAATATAAAAGTATAGATACCTTTTCGACCGGACAAAAGCGAAAACTTAAGACCGTGTTTGAGGAAGTCATCGGTAAGACCGTTAACTGTCACTCAACGGCTCAGCGTTGCCATGGATACATGGCGTACCCTAAAGTGATGTCACTCGATCACGAGCTCATTTGATGAGAAGGTCCTGGCTGCAGCCTGCAGAACGGGGTGGAGCTGCATGTGGGGCAGGGCTACATGTGTCGCCCCGCCCACAAATTATATCATTGGTTAATGACGCCAACGCCCTTGGCAGGATTTTATTTCCACTCGTTTGTCGCTGAGTTGGTGAGTAGTTGGGCTACGAGTTTTGTCTTATTTGATTAGTTGTAATGTTTGATTACAACATTGCGTTCATTATGTCACTAATGAGCGATTGTATAAGGAGATGTGAAGTAGTTAAAATAAGACTGCCCTCGTGTGTGTGTGTGTGTGTGTGTGTGTGTGTGTGTTATTACATGTTAAATGCATGTGGTAACAACGGAAGACACAACAGGTTGGCCTCTGCTAATAAAACAGTGATGTTAAACTGCTGTTTTGTATGACCAATAAAATGAAATACTCAAACTGCATTATCTTGATGTTCTTTGAGTTTATTCCTCTTCATATATTGTTTAGTCCAACGCTTTTGGACTTCCAACTTTCTTTAACATGAGGTAATCTCTATATTTTATCTCTACATGCACACATAATTTGTGAAAGGTTTTGTTATCAGAACAAAGCAATAGCTGTCATGTAGTTCTTATAAAAATGGCACTTTATCAATTCATAATTCTAAGACAACCTTTTTCAAAGAAACTTTAAGTGTTGAGTTGGTGACCAAAAAAAAAAAAAAAAAAAAAAAAAAAACATTAAATACAAGTAAATGCGTAAATAAAATAAAAACCCATAAATAATTTAAATTTGCAAATAAACATTAATCGTTGCGATATACAGTTCTTAATGCACAAAGATATGACAGGTCAAAAGCAGGAAGTGGATGCTTGCTTAGAAATAATAATGAAATTTTGCCCAAAATAATGAATGAAAACATAATGTATTATGTTTGGTATAGATTAATACTACGTGTAGATAATTATTGAATTCATAATATATTGTTTATTTTCGTATGTAAGTTAATATCACGAATGATATTCTATACATTATTTATATATATATATATATATATATATATATAGCTTCAGCTATGCTCTTAAGCGCATTTCCTGTCTACAGAGGTGTCTACGTCATTACATGTCATTAGCCAACTGAACCATTTATTAATATCACATGTAGATAATTAACGAATTTATAATATATTGTTTAATATTTTATATGTAACAGCTATTTAATATCACAAATGAATCGTAGCTTGAACTATGCTCGTAACCGCATTTCCTGTTTACGGAGTTGACTACGTCATTACATGTCATTAGCCAATGAAAGCATTTGTGGGCGGGGCGATGCGTGTAGCCCTGCAGCCCCGCCCCGTTCTGCAGGCTGCAGCCGGGTATACTTGCATTTGATTGGCTATATTACACTTTTACACTTTTTTTTTTTTTTTTTTTACACGTATAGCAGTCTTAATGCAATAACTAAAAAAATATTTCCCTCTTGTCAGCTTACCAACAGTTTGATATGTAAATATTAAAAAGTAAGAATTAATTTATTTGTCTGTTCTTCATGTTTTCCTTGGCTGCATTCATTGAATACATAGGGCGTAATTGTAGCCTATGTTCAATTACATTATTGAAGTGTATCTTGTTTTTGATGTTTAAATGCTGAAAACAGACTCGTGATTTGATGACATCTTGAATTACAGAAGTTACTTTTTTTTTTGCAGTAATTAAAGTTATTAATATTAACATCATTTTACAATGAATTCAAATCTATTGTTTATACTATAGTATAATAATAATAATAATAATAATAATGTCAATCTTTGCATTTTGGATTCCATTATCACAGTTAAAAAGGGGATTTTATTTTATGGAATTATACCCTTTAAAATTCAATATGGGTTTATTTTTCGTTTATTTGTCTTTAATTTAATTAACTCTGTCTGAGTTGCAAGGTGTCAGGTCTGATGATAAAGTCCAAGCATGGGCGACTGGATTTTTCAAGTGTTGTTATGGATAGGTCATGGGCGATACCTCGTATTTTATTTTCGATCCGATACCGATATTTTCAAGCCAAGTATCGGCGATATCAATACCGATACCTCTAAACTAAACTGATCTTTTTAATTATTTAAAGAATAAAATCAGTAATTATACTTAACATTATATTTGAAAGTCATGTGTTTTAAACATTTCATAAGCTTTTTTTTTTTTTTTTTTTTGATAACACTGTCAGAAATAAAATGTTGTATTTTAGATTTTACTGGGCAGTAACCTCAAAGGTGCACCTTTCTTTACCCCTAAAAGCCAGGGAGCATGCTAGTACCATACAAGTACACACACATTAAGGGTAGATAAGGTACAAAGGTTACATAAGTACTAAAATGTATAATAATAATAATAATAATAATAATTATTAGTAGTAGTATTATTAGTATTAGTATTAGTATTAGTATTAGTATTATTGATTTTTATTACCATGGTTTTTGCTACAAATATTATGGTTGAAATAATGTTCCTGTAGTGTTAACCATGGTAAAAGGAATCAAGCCAAAAGAGAGAGTGTTAACCATGGTTAAATTTGTTGTTACTGCAGTTTTACTACAAATACTGTGGTTACTGTTGCAAACTGTGTTCTTTTGTGTGTGTGTGTGTGTAAAAAGCTGCCAGGCTGTTGTACCCCTAAAGGCCTAACTTTAGCACAAATTGTTTCTTACAGACAGCAATTACAGAATATAACAACCAATTTTTTACTTTTAACTTTTAACAACCAGTTTAAATAAATTTACTTACACAAACTAGACTAATTAAAATAAATATTTCACGTACACTATACTGTTCAAAAGTTTGAGGTCAGTATGATTTTGTAATGTGTCTTTAACCATGCTAACAAAGGCTGCACTTATTTGAACAAATAAAAACAGTAAAAACAGCAAGATTGGGAAAATTAACAATTAAAATAACTATTTTCTATTGTAATATATTTTGAAAAATGTAATTTAAAAAGCATCTGTGATCAAAGCTGAATTATTTTAACATCATTACTCCAGTCTTGAGTGTCACATGATCCTTCAGAAATCATTGTAATATACATTCTAATATACATTTTTTTAAATAATGCTTTATTATTTTAATGCCATGAGAAGAACAGAAAGAAACATCATTTCTGATTATTATCAATGTTGAATGAAGTGTCAGCAGCAAACGCTATCTGTGATTGATTGGTTCTGTCTTACAGCTATTGCATGTGTTCCGATGAGCAGGAGAAGTAGTTCTGTCCTACACAATATTTTGATAATAGTCTATTGTTCATCTTCGAGGCTTATTTTATGAACCAAACTTCTTGTAAAATAAATAAAATGAATGGTTAAAAATGCACTTTAGAATCGATATTTTTATGTGAGGATCGATCCTTTCGATACAACGTCAGTATCGAAAGTATCGATATTTCAGGATCGATCCGCCCATCCCTAGTTATGGAAATGGCATGAGGGACGTTCGCAAACTGGTTTGGAAGAATGTCCTTCAAATGTCTGCCAGCAAACGTCAAAAAGAAGTCCAAATGCGGACGTAAGTGAACGTCCTCAGAATGTCCATCAGCGACCATTACAAAGCGGACCAAATCCGGACGTCCTCAAAACGTTTGACAGCGAATGTTACAAAGCGGACCAAATATGGACGTCTTCCGAACGTCCGCCGGTGAACGTTACAAAATGGACGTACTGCGGATGTAAACCGACGTTCACAACGTCTGGGGGACGTCCCCTGTTTGCTGGGATGTGCCTCCCGATCTACATATATCAGTTTGTGTTCACGCAAATCATTCAAGATCCAGCTTCACTTACAGCAGAAGTGTGTATAAACATTTTTTTATGAATCTTTGCGATCGCCCTTCCTTATAACGTGGCATTTAGGAAGTTTAGTGGCTAAACACGGGCTAAATGCGGCTAAAGTAAACAAGATCGTCACTCCACAGAGAGAACAGAGGGGTGGGGTGAGCAGAGCTCATTTGCATTTAAAGGAACAACCCCTTAGAATGAGATGATTTTTGCAGAGCTGATTTTGACAAGGTAAAAAGGGTGTTGTTTTATAAAACCATTGAGAATTTTTAATCAAAGTATATTAGAGACTTTCATTAAGACCCTAAAGAATCATATCAACTTGAAAATGGGCATCCGATGACCCCTTTAAGAACCAAAATCTAACCGATATTTGTCATGGTCTATGATGTAGGGAGGATGCAGGAGAAACGGAGCTCAAAATAAACAGTCTTTAATCAACGTAAAACAAGGAAAATACAAAAAAAAAAAAAACAGGAGCAGGTAAACACTTGTACAGCAAAATAAAACTAAGACCAGCCAAAGAGAAAAGGAACAAGACAGGAACTAATATACACAAGAAGGAACAGGTGGAGGAGTAATCAATTAGCCAAACAAGAACAGGAAGGAGACCAAATAAGGAAACAGGAACTAAGGCTGGGGGTAAAACATGGAACACAAAGTCCAGAATCCTGACAATATGTTACGTCTCCGGGGCCTCTAAGGGTAAGGGAGACGTTTTAACACAAGATGAATTTTCCCAGGTTCCGTTTAACCCTGGTAGAGGTTGGTAGATACCGATTCAAATAATCACAAAAACCAAGAGGATTCCAATACAAAATGTGCGTTTATTACAAGTAGCAAATATAAAAATGAGAACAACCAATCAGAGGAAAAGAATTAAAAGCATAAAGACAAGAAGGGGAAACAAAAAAAAAAAAAAAACACAGAGCCAGGGAGCAGGACTTGAGCGGAGCTAAATAAAAAAAAAGAATAAAACAAAAACCCCACTCTAACTGAAACCCCGATCCCAATAAACTACCTACAAACAAAAGAAAACAAAAATATCTTCTTCAGCGCCTACATAAACTATTCCAACTATCCAAAAACAAAAATACAATGCAGCATCCGCTCCTTACCTAATGTGCTAACAGCCGTTGTTTCCTAGGTGAATGCAGAATGGACGTCACGTGACATGCTTCCCTAGTCTCCGCTTCCCCGGCCGGCAAACAACAAACCATTTCAAAGACTCACTTAAGATATCCCCAAAAAAAACTAAACAAACGAAAATACTAAACCAAAATCAAACATTTCAGAGCAAAAATGTTATTTAACAAAAAACAACCTTAAACAATGAAGGAGTCATAATCAAAGCAAGCACGCCAAAGCCAGCATGACCAAAAACAAAGACTCCAATAATCCCCGTTCTCCTCCCCCTTGCTTCCGGTTGGCGTAGCATTTTAGATTCCCGCGTAATCTGCGTCCTCCTGGTAATGATGATGACAGACAACCACCTCCGCCAATAGCATCTTCCTAAGAGGTAATAGCGGAGAGAGAAAGCGAAAATAAAAAAAAAAACAATTTTTTGTCGCCCTATCCCCTCTGGCACATAACACAATATTGAGATATCCTTATTACTTCTTTAATTACATGCATGCAAACTTTTGAGAAAAAAAAAAACAAAATGAAAAAGGCTTTGGCATTGTAATGTGGAGAGGGAGACATGAGATGGCGGATCCAAGTGCAAGCTTTTATTAGAAGGGCAAGACAAAAACATGGTCAAAAACAGGCTGGGTCAAAACAATGGCAAACAGGTATGTTGGAGCAAGACACAAGAGTAGACCGTGAAGCAGGCGAGGGTCGATGAACGGCGAACGTAATCCAGGGGGAGAGGCAAAGGGCTTATCTGATAAACGAGCAAGAGGTCCAAAATGCAGGCGGAGACACAGACAAAACGAGATGACCAGGCAAGAAAGCTAAACTCAGGGAACTAGGGAATTCAATGCAATACAACGAACCAAAACACCACAATACTCGGTGAGTATCAGGGGGAAGTCCGAGGCTTATAAAGCGCGTCTGATTGGCTACAGGTGTCCGCACGATCAGCGTGATGGGTGATGGGAGACACAGTCTGGGGTGTGGTGCAACAGTCAGTGTAATGTGAACGTGCGAGGGCGACATCTGGTGGTGAGCGGACCGAAAGTCACCGGCCAGATTCATGACAGGCATATAATGCAACAAGGATTTTTAAAGTCAACAGATTATATTAATAGACCTATCTGTGTTTAAAAATAAAACCATTTCTAAAAACAATTAGACACTATGTCAATTTTTGTTTTAAATTTAAGAAAACAAATAATGCAGGTCTATATGACATTATGCATGGTGAATCTATTTCTTTGTATGATTTTGAATACAAGAAATACAGTATGAATTACTTCAGAACTGATGCAAACAATGTGGAATAAGGTTGTAATGTAATTCTTGTGCTTGTGTCAATCCATAACACATCTTGTTCAATTTTTCAGACAAGTGAAGATGTCATTAGACATGTGAAGAGGATGAAGAAATCCTGATATTTAAACTTCTGTGCTGTATTGCATTGCAATTAAGGTCAAAATCGTTTGTTTACATAATACTGTATGTAATAATACTGTACACAACGACTTGGGAAAATGTATTTGTGCCGGTCAGTTTTGATATAAAACTACAAATAAATCAGTGTATAAAGGAAACACTGGGTTGCATCCTATAGCACAACAACCTGAGCCCAACTTCAGTCTACTCACTATCTTAAGTTTAACTGCGTTTTTTTTTTTTTTTTTTTTTAATTCTGTTAAATTCCTTACTTACATGAAACCAAGCAGAAGACCAAAACCAAGGGTTCTAGTGCAAAAAATCTCGCCATATCCAACTGTTCAAATGCAGCTTCTAAGACACCAGATGTCCTGTATGAAAAAGACACAGATCTGGGTTAACCATCAGAAAGTGTACTGGCGTTTTGGTTTCTCTTGCTCTGTTTTAATTTAATCTTACCTGTTCTTATGCATCTAATCAGTCAGTCCTGTTGCCAGTGAGTTTCCACCCTCAGAAAGATCCCTAAGCTGTTTTTTAGCTGCAGAGACAGCAGAGCCTTGTCAAAGACACTCTCACGTCAGCTTTGTGTTAAGAACCTTTCTCATCAGGAAGTTGTATTTTCATCAATACCACACACTATACCACACATCTGTGTCATGTCCTTTCAAATCAGAATCTAATTTTTGCTACGTCCATTGCACCCATAGTAAGACCAGCACCTTCAAAAGATGCACATTTTAAACTAAAATCACCTTCAAAAGATGCACATTTTAAACTAAAACCACTTGAACTAGTGATCATTTAACCCTCTGGGGTCTGAGGGTGTTTTGGCACCCTGGAGAAGTTTTGACATGCCCTGACATTTGTGCTTTTTTCATTATCTTAAAAACATGTTAATGGCTAAAGTCTGATTACATTGTAATCAGCACAAACTGGGCTACAATAATATGCAAGCAACATTAATGTACATGTTTGTGTTTTTGAGAAAATAACGTTTATGCATGGTTAGTAAAAAAATAAATTTTTTAAGTCACTGAAATAAGGCTATGAAACACATTTAGAATGTTTGTTCACAAGACTTTTGAGAACTGGATGTGGTAGGCTAGAGTTTTTTCTACAAAATGATGTGAAAATCATCTCGTTCAGCCGTTCACAAAAAACAATATACTTATTTAAATTTTCTAAGACGTGTTTTGTAATGGAAAGGGAATATGTGAGGGAGTGACAATGGCCATTGAATATTTAGTGATTCACACCTGAGAGACAAAAGGCCCTCCCCTAATGGCCCATCAATGAGACTGTGACTGTCAGGTAAAAAACAATGTGAGAAGATTCAAAGATTGGGGTTTTAGATTATCTGTATTTTATTTATAACACAGTATAATATAAACATACATTATGAAGGTCAGCGACACATTATTAAGCACACTGAACTAACCGCAGAGATGTGAACAGATGTTGTGTAATTTCTGAAAACTGTTTTCTGAATTCTGTTCAACAAGTTACACAAGTAAATCATACCTGATATTTAAGTGCTTGCAAAACTCATCATCAGCAGTCAAGGAACTTGTTTTACCAATAGAATATCAGTGTAGTTGAAGATCTGATGTTGGTACAGTGCTTTCAAAGGAAAAGTTTGCAGGATTCATCTGTTGTGCAGATATCAGATCACAAACAACTAAAACAAAACAAAAAAAAACATCTGTGAGCATGTTCATATCAGGAGCAATTTAAATAATCCTTGCTAAATAAAATCATTAGTTCTATAATTTCTATCCCATATATATTCCATATTCCAGTTCTATAATTTCTATCCCATAAATATTCATATAGGTATCTGGTCACTAAAATAAATAAATAAATGAATAAATCAGTGAACATGTTGATAGGCCTGGAGCAATATTGCTACATTAGCAATCACTAATATTGCCCATGTGATTTTATAGTTATCATATGCACACATGCTTTGTATTTATTATTATACAGTACAAAAACAACATCTGAGAAACTAAATTATTATTAATGAAGAAAAGAAGTGAAGATTGCACCTTTAAATGTACAAAAATACTGTAAGTAGTTTATTCAGCCTAGCTGAATCTGTAAATATGTTCCTTCCTCAGACAATGACAAGGCTGTTGTTGGACTCTTGGCATTTCTAATCATTGTGACGTCAGTTGCGCTCCTCTTCGTGCTCTTCAAAATTTACCATGTCAAAAGAAAGCGGTCAGTGTCACAGTTTCTCACAGCTGTCCCAACTCTTTAAACACAATGTTTTCTGTGAAAGTTCATCAAGTAATTATCAGTGTTTTCTCACCACAGGGATGCTGAAGATGAAGATTGTGTTTATCAGGACGTATCCACTACTTGTGAATATGAGAATGTTCCTATGCACAGAATGGAGACAAAACAACAGACCAACTGGTGAATATGAATGAATGCAGTTTTATAAACAAATACTGTGTTATTGTTAAAAGAAGTACACCATCAGTTTAGACGACTGCATATACAGTGGAAGCACAACTTTCACTTCTAGTTGTAAGTGTAGAAATAGAGACAGAAATAGAGGTCATTAACACAGAACCTTTTTTTTTTTTTTTTTTTCTTTTAAAAACTTGATCAATGATGTGAACAATGAATACAAATATTGAAATGACAAATAGTCAAAATAACTTTAGAAATTATATCACAAATAATTTTATTAATATATCTGTTGACTTTAAAAATCCTTGTTGCATTATATGCCAACGCCCTTTTTTTCTCCAAAGTTTGCATGCCTGTAACTTAAAAAGTAATAACTATACTATATCTATTTAGACTGTGGTCCTTACGCTTTTCTTTTGTATTTTCATTTTAAGGCTCTGTGTAGTTCATTTCCAGAGATACCTGTATGTGGATCTCTATGTAGCTCCATGTGTTTTATGGGGACATTCCATAGGCGTATGGTTTTTATACTGTACAAACCGTATATTCTATTGCCCTACACCTGAACCTAGCCCTCACAGGAAACTGTGCACACTTTTACTTTATGAAAAAAAATAAATAAATAAAATCATTCTGCATGATTTTATAAGACTTTCTAATGGAGACCTAAAAATGTCCCCACAAGGTCAAAATTTACTGGCATTACTGTCCTTGTGGGGACAATTGGTCCCCATAATGTGATAAATTCCAGGTACACACACACACACACACACATGCACAAAGAAAAAAAAAAAGGTTTTATTTGCTACATTATGTAATGATAGCCATTTTTAAATGTGATTAAATGCATGCAAATACTCTTTGGGGAGAAAAGCGAGAATGGCTGTAAATTTTTTACCTTTTCTGTCAGCACTTAATGCTATGTTTTCTCACCACAGGGATGCTGAAGATGAAGATTGTGTTTATCAGGACGTATCCACTACTTGTGAATATGAGAATGTTCCTATGCACAGAATGGAGACAAAACAACAGACCAACTGAATATGAATGGATGCAGTTTTATAAACAAATACTGTGTTATTGTTAAAAGAAGTACACCATCAGTTTAGATGACTGCATATGCAATGGAAGCACAACTTTCACTTCTAGTTGTAAACATAGAAATAGAGAAAGAAATAGAGGTCATTAACACAGAACCTTTTTTTTTTTTTTTTTTTTTTTTTTTTGCTTTGAAAAACTTGATCAATGATGTGAACGATGAATACAAATATTGAAAATAGATAGATAGAAAGAAAGAAAGAAAGAAGAGAGAATGCCTGTAAATTAATTACCTTTTCTTTCAGCGATTAATGGTTATGTTTTACTTTAATTATTGTTTACCACAAGCTTGCTTTACAGTATTATGTAAACAAATATTTGGACCATAAATGCAATGCAATGCAGCACTGAGGTTTAAATATCCTCTTCACATGTCTAATGACAATTTTACTTGTCTGAAAAGTTGAACAAGATTTGTTATGGATTGACACAAGTACAGGAATTACATTACATTAACCTTAGTAATACATACTGTATTGCTTATTTGTACTAGTTCTGTAGTGAATGTCATCAAAATCAAAACAACGACATAGATTTAGCATGCATGATGTCATATAGACCTGCATTATTTCTGTTCTTCCATGTAACAAAAATTGATATGCCAGAGTGTCAAAATAACTTTAGAAATTATATCACAAATAATTTTATTAATATATCTGTTGCATTATATGCCAACGCCCTTTTTTTCTCCAAAGTTTGCATGCCTGTAACTTAAAAAGTAATAACTATACTATATCTATTTAGACTGTGGTCCTTACGCTTTTCTTTTGTATTTTCATTTTAAGGCTCTGTGTAGTTCATTTCCAGAGATACTTGTATGTGGCTCTCTATGTAGCTCCATGTGTTTTATGAGGACATTCCATAGGCGTATGGTTTTTATACTGTACAAACCGTATATTCTATTGCTCTACACCTAAACCTAGCCCTCACAGGAAACTGTGCACACTTTTACTTTATGAAAAAAAAAAAAAACATTCTGCATGATTTTATAAGACTGCTTTCTAATGGAGACCTAAAAATGTCCTCACAAGGTCAAAATTTACTGGCATTACTGTCCTTGTGGGGACAATTGGTCCCCATAATGTGATAAATTCCAGGTACACACACACACACACACACACAAAGAAAAAAAAAAAAAAAAGGTTTTATTTGCTACATTATGTAATGATAGCCATTTTCAAATGTGATTAAATGCGTCCAAATACTCTTTGGGGAGAAAAGCGAGAATGGCTGTAAATTTTTTACCTTTTCTGTCAGCACTTAATGTTTAACAAAATGTTAATCTTTTGCTTTAATTAATTGTCTACCACAAGCTTGCTTTATAGTATTATGTAAACATGATTTTGACAATAAATGCAATGCAATACAGCACTGAAGTTTAAATATCAGGTTTTCTGCATCTTCTTCACAAGTCTAATGACATCTTCGCTTGTCTGAAAAGTTGAACAAGATGTGTTATGGATTGACACAAGTACAGGAATTACATTACAAACTTATTCCACATTGTTTGCATCAGTTCTGTAGTAATACATACTGTATTTCTTATTTGTATTCAAACTCATTCAAAGAAATAGATTTACTGTGCATCATGTCATGTAGACCTACATTATTTGATTTCTTCTATGTAACAAAAATTGAGATGTCAGATCTAAATATTTTTAGAAATTATTTTATTTTTTAAACACGGATAGGTGGGTCTATTAATTTAATCAGTTGACTTTAAAAATCCTTGTTGCATTATATGCCAAAGCCCTTTTCATGTTTTTTTTTTTTTTTTTTTTCCTCCAAAGCTTGCATGCATGCCTGTAATTAAAGTAGTAATAACGATATCTTAGTATCTTTGGTGTTTTAATTTTTAAGGCTCTGTATGGTTCATTTCCAGAGATACGTGGATCTCAATGTGGCTCCATAAGTAAACTGTTCAATTGTACACATTTTCAGTGGTCAAAACCCAAATGCGGGTCAATTTGTATACAACTGATTATTATTATTTTTTTTTTTTTTAAAGAGCAATGTCTGTAAACAAATGTTAAAACTAGAATTGTATGATGTTTCTCTCTATGACTCCATCAACAATATTGTTTTCCCAAAGACTGTCCCTAGTGAAAAGGTAATAGATTGCATTTATTTTATACTATAGTTTAAGTCTATTAACATAATTACTGACATATTGATCAAGACTTAATTTATAAAATATAAAAATGATATAAAAATTGTAATTATACTTTTTTGGAGTGCTACTTGTGCACATTTTCTTAATATTAAGCCTAAATTATGTTTAATTGTATGATCCCTAAATAATATCAGTCTTTAAATGCTAAATATTTAAAGTGTACCTAAAATAGTTCCACTTCAGCACAATTAAATATATTTAAGTATATCTTTAGTTGGCATGCATTTGTAATGTATTTGTAGTATACTTAGCATGAAATAAATATATTTTAAATACATTTTAGTATATTTATTTTTCACTAAGGGTGTGCCTGTATCTCAAAATCCTGTTAGATTGGTTGTTTGGTCACTTTGTTTCTGAACATTTCCCATTTAAAATCAGGCATCTCAATTTACATATTTAGGAATATACAGGTGCATCCAAATAAATTAGAATGTCATGGAAAAGTTCATTTATTTCAGTAATTCAACTCAAATTGTGAAACTCGTGTATTAAATAAATTCAGTGCACACAGACTGAAGTAGTTTTAATTCTTTGATTTTGGCTCACATTTAACAAAGACCCACCAATTAAATTAGAATATTTCATAAGACAATAAAAAAACATTTTTAGTGAATTGTTGGCCTTCTGGAAGGTATGTTCATTCACTGTATTCGATACTCAATACTTGGTAGGGGCTCCTTTTGCTTTAATTACTGCCTCAATTCGGCGTGGCATGGAGGTGATCAGTCTGTGGCACTGCTGAGGTGGTATGGAAGCCCAGGTTTCTTTGACAGTGGCCTTCAGCTCATCTGCATTTTTTGGTCTCTTGTTTCTCATTTTCCTCTTGACAATACCCCTGACAATACAGTTTCTCAATGGGTTTCAGGTCTGATGAGTTTGCTGACCAGTCAAGCACACCAACACCATGGTCATTTAACCAACTTTTGGTGCTTTTGGCAGTGTGGGCAGGTGCCAAATCCTGCTGGAAAATGAAATCAAAATTTCTTGGTAAACAGGGACAGTGACTTTGGTTTTCAAAAAACACAGTAGACCAACACCAGCAGATGACATTGCACCCCAAATCATCACAGGCTGTGGAAACTTAACACTGGACTTCAAGCAACTTGGGCTATGAGCTTCTCCACCCTTCCTCCAGACTCTAGGACCTTGGTTTTCAAATGAAATACAAAACTTGCTCTCATCTGAAAAGAGGACTTTGGACCACTGGACAACAGTCCATTTCTTCTTCTCCTTAGCCCAGGTAAGACGCCTCTGATGTTGTCTGTGGAATACGATAGAGGAATACGATAACTGTAGCCAAATTCCTTGACACGTCTGTATGTGGTGGCTCTTGATGTCTTGACCCCAGCCTCAGTCCTTTCCTTGTGAAGTTCACGCAAATTCTTGAATTGATTTTGCTTGACAAGCCTCTCAAGGCTGTGTTTCTCTCGGTTGGTTGAGCATCTTTTTCTTTCACATTTTTTCCTTCCACTCAACTTTCTGTTAACATGCTTGGATGCAGCACTCTGTGAACAGCCAGCTTGTTTAGCAATGAATGTTTGTAGCTTAGCCTCCTTCTGAAGGGTGTCAATGATTGTCTTCTGGACAACTGTCAGATCAGCAGTCTTCCCCATGATTGTGTAGCCTAGTGAACCAAACTGAGAGACCATTTCGAAGGCTCAGGAAACCATTGCACGTGTTTTAGCTGATTGGCATGTCACCATATTCTAATTTGTTGAGATAGTGAATTGGTGGGTTTTTGTTAAATGTGAGCCAAAATCATCACAATTAAAAGAACCAAAGACTTAAAGTACTTCATTCTGTGTGCACTGTGTGTAATACACGAGTTTCACAATTTAAGTTGAATTACTGAAATAAATGAACTTTTCCAAGACATTCTAATTTATTGAGATGCACCTGTAGAAAGAATTTTCAGTCATTGTTTAAAGCCAACTTTCCCCCTCTAGTGGCCAAACTGCAAAAAAAGTATTTTGTTTTCCCTCCCTATTTTCTTGTTATGAGGGGTTGTTTTTGAACAATTATATTTTTGTCTAATATATTTTCTCATTAGTCCTTTTTATTCCTTTTTTGTGGGACTATAAACCCCACAGAATAAGTAAAACCCACTTTTGTAGAGCTAAAGCTGAATGTGGAAAGGCTCTTCCAAACGTCTCTGTTTGTTATATGCTCATGCTCTTCATACCATCATAAAGTGGTTATTCTAGGTTTCACAGAAAGAGATTATTGTGTGCTGTAGAAATACTCTAAAGGGTATTAGGTTTCACCCAAAAATGAAAATTACTCCATGATGTACTCACTCTCAAACCGTAGGTGTATATGACTTTCATCTTTCAGACAAATACAATCGGAGCTATATTAAAATATGTCCTGGCTTTTCCAAGCTTTATAATGGCAGTGAATGGGTGTTCCCTTACGAAAAAGAACTTTATTCAAGTGTGCTATTAGTATACTTCTTTTAAACTAAAAATAAGAAAGTATACTTTCAGTCTACTTTTTATGTACTTCTCTGAAATGTACATTAGGTACTTCTCAGAAATACCCTTAAAATTGCACTTAAGTATACTTGACTTATACTGACAGATAAGTCTAAGTATATTAGGCCTATACTTGTTTATTGACATATATACTTAAAAATATAATTACGTATTCTAAGTATAGTTGGCTTTTACCTCTTGTTACTCTTTGATTGAGTGGCATATTAATTAAATTTTTTTTTTCACGTAATATTACATACTGTCTTATATACGTACCTGTTCAAGTTCATAATAAGCTATACCAGCATATAAAATTTCATATAAATATATGTATATATATATATATATATATATATATGTGTGTGTGTGTGATCCGGGGCCAAGTCGCTGAGGTATATTTGTAGCAATAGCCAATAATACATTGTATGGGTCAAAATTATTGATTTTACTTTTATGCCAAAAATCATTAGGAAATTGAGTAAAGATCATGTTCCATGAAGATATTTTGCAAAATTCCTACTGTAAATATATCACAACTTAATTTTTGATTAGCAATACGCATTATTAGGAACTTCATTTGGACAACTTTAAAGGTGATTTTCAGATTCCATATATTCAAATAGTTGAATCTCGACCAAATATTGTCCTATCCTAACAAATACATCCTAACATACATCAATGGAAAGCTTATTTATGCAGCTTTCAACTGATGTATAAATCTCAATTTTGAAAATTTGACCCTTATGACTGGTTTTGCGGTTCCAGGGTCACACACAAATACACACACACACACACACATATATATATATATATATATATATATACACACACACATATAGAGGGCCTAAATATGAGTTGGTGAGTATATGTGACAGTGTCAGTCGCCAGCTGGCGGGTCTTGCGTTTGGCTGTACGCATATACTGACAAACCTTGGTTCAGTGCAAAACTCAAACAGCTCGGCAGGCCAAAGAGGACGCCTACAGGATTGGGGACAAAGCCTTGTACAAAGAGGCCAAATACACACTGAATAGGGAGATAAGAGTGGCAAAGTTAAACTACTCCGAAAAGCTAAAAAAACAGCTTTCAAGCAATGACTCAGCATCAGTGTGGAATGCCCTGAAAGCCATCACTAGCTACAAGAGCCCATCCCCCAGCACTGAGGCCAATCAACAACTGGCTGATGACCTGAATGAGTTTTACTGCAGGTTTGAAAAACAAAAGACTGGTCTGGAGCTCCCCAGGGCTGCGTTCCCTCCCCACTGCTCTCCTCCCTCTACACAAATGACTGCACCTCTAAAGACCCCTCTGTCAAACTTCTGAAGTCTCTACAGTCATCGGTCTCATCCAGGATGGCGATGAATCTGTTTACAGACAGGAGGTTGAGCCGCTGTCTGTCTGGTGCAGTCACAACAACCTGGAGCTCAACACGCTCAAAACTGTAGAGATGACAGTGGACTTCAGGAGAAACTCCCCTGCATTCACCCCTCTCACCATCATGAACAGCACTGTGGCTCCAGTGGATTCATTCAAGTTTCTAGGAACTAACATCTCCCATGACCTGAAGTGGGACATTCACACTAACTCTACTGTGAAAAAAGCCCAGCAGAGGTTGTACTTTTTTCATCAAATGAAAAAGTTCAATCTATCACAGGCACTGATGACACAGTTTTACTCAGCTGTCATTGACTCAGTTCTGTGCTCTTCTATATCTGTCTGGTTTGGAGCAGCCAGCAAATCAGATATAAGAAGACTGCAACGGACTGTTAGGACAGTAGAAAGGATCATTAGTGTGCACTTGTACATCTCCAGAGTAAAGAAACGGGCAGGAAACATCATCATTGTGTATTTTTCTCCATTTCTAATTATTGTTTCTTTCTGTAGTATTATTATGTAAATACATATGCACATCTCTTTATTTATACAGCTGTATATAGAGTAAATAATGCACAACTGTGAAAAGTACATTGTGATGTAAATATTGCTATAATTAAAATCTTTTAAGGAAAGGGAAACAATTTCTTATGAACTTATGTGATTTCTTTAGAAAAAATACATCATGCAATATAAGACAAATAATAGCTACAGTTAGCTTCAAGCTACACATGACAATTATTAGAACATGAATAGAACATGACTTCTATTTAAATGTTGCTATCACCATTGAGTGTTTGCAATAACTTCTGATTGCAATCAAATGTGGATTTTGGTCAAATGATGAATCATAAATGTTAGTAACATTTCAGAGGAACTTTATGTGGAAGATTACAACTTCTGTGGGGCATGAAAGAAAAGTAATATAACTAGTGATGTAACTAATTACTGTTGCAAGAGAGTGAGTAAGCTAAATATGTTAGGCTACTAAATATGTTACTGTGAGACTTTTTCGCTGTGCTGTGAAAGAGAATGGATGGATATGTTACAGTAGTTGTAAAGTTAAGTAATTACTGCCATCTCAAAGCAGTACTAATGACACATTGTTGTACCATTACAGCTAAATTGAAACCATGAGTTTGTTACTTTTTAGAAAGTTTTATTTTGTGTCCAGTTAATAATAAAATTTTAAATAAATATTCAGAATTTTAGGAGGTTGGTGGAGCCTGACATTAGAATGCCTCACACTATTACATTCTTCTTCAGTGATGCAACAATATATATATATATAAAATACTATAATTTAACGTAAAATAAATAATTAAATGAATAAATAAAAAATAATTGCAGTTCATATAAACTGTCGTTTCCAGTTCTTCAAATCTGTGTCTGTAAACCTAAGGGAAACAGCTGCTACAGTTGCACTATAGCGATTTTACATTGTCTACCCTAGTGGAAAGAAAAAAAAAAAAAAAACCTACACCAAAATGTATTTAAAATACATTGATTCCATCATAAATACACTACAAATTTATTAACATATTTACTGACATATGGCTTGAGACTTACTGACATAAATATTATAATTAAACTGTATTTGGAGAACTTCGTTATGCCCATTTCTTAAAATTAATCCTAAAATGTGTTTTAATATTACAGTTTTTAAGGATAGTATGATATCTGTATAATATCAGTCTCTAAATGCAAGATATTTAAAGTGTACCCAAAGTATACTTGCAATATCTCAGTTTTAGCACGATTAAATATGCTTGAGTAAATATTTATTTGAACTACAACAATAACTTAAGTGCATTAAGAAAAAAATAAGTTGTTCCAATTTAGCAGACTTTAAGTATAACAGTTGAGTGTAGACTACCAAAAGTAAAATTGCAGGGTATTTATATTAAGTACTGTAAATGTACACATATTTGTATTATACTACGAATAAAAGACATACACTTTAAATACATGTAAACTATTACTCTAACAGACATACTGTGTCACTGAACCATTTACTACATACCTCTGACAATTCAGATGCTTTTTCTCCACTTGTACTGCCCTCCATCAAGTTTTCTCTTTCCACATTGTTTTCATCTTCAGAATCCAGCATATTCTCTTCACAATCTGACAGTTCATCATCATTCTACAGGTTAACGATAAATTATTACTTAAAAATTATATCAGTAAATGAAAAGGGTAGGCACCTGTTTAGACAAAGGGGGGAAAAAAATGTGTGATATATGTATAATTGTGTATTTACCCCTTGAATGTCAGCAAACAACAGGCTAGCTGCTGAGGAGTTTTCATTGTCCGCTTGATAATCTTCCTCTTCACTGTTGGATACATTATTCACGATAGCTTCACCATTTATTACGCCATCTTCTTTCTTGTTTTAAATGTTACCAATGGAAACATAACGAATAATTGAATGAATGAAAGAATGTCACTGAATTTATTAGATTGATGCATGTTAAGAAAATGCAAGTTTGATTTAATTTATATTTGACTGTACTGCACCTTTTTGGTGCCCAGCCCAAATGTGCTTATACTACACAAATGATAACAAATACGCCAATAAATAAACCAGTAAATAAGTAAATAAAAAATGGTTGGGTCCACAACACTTTTACTATAATAAAACCATGGTTAATTTTCATCAGCATTGTTGGGATCTCCACCCTCTTGGTCTGTGCTACAGTGCGTTTCTGGTTTTGTTGCGAGTATTTGCAGCACATTTGCTTCTTAATTTGCTGGTTCTTTCTGTATTTGCATGTGTTTTCTTAAGTTGCAGCACGTTGAACTATCTCGGCCACCATAAAAGACTAGTGAACATTTATGCAATGTGCTCGTTATTTCACTTACATTAAGGTGAATTGCATGATTTTTAAAATTGCTTCAAAAATACAATTTCGTTTGTTCTTACAACATTAGCAAACTATTTTTTTTTGTCCACATGAAGATGGAATATCTACATAAAATAAATAAACTACAATGAAATGAAAAGTAAAGGGCAACATAAAAGTTAAATTAATTTGTCTGCACCAATGCCAATGCGCATGCACACGGAGGGCAGTAGAATTCTGGAAACACTGCACAACACTGGTTAGCTTCATCAATAATAATAATAATAATAATAATAATAATAATAAATAATAATAGTTTTTACTATAATGTCATTTGAATTCCATCTGAACTTGGTTCTCCGTGTCGTCCTCTAAGTACCTTTTGTAAGGTCCCGAACATTTTGCCATTATTTATGTAGCAAGCACAAAAACAAACAAACAAAAAAAAACAAAAAAAAAACACACACACCGTAATTATCAGTGACGACAACTTAACAATGGCATTTGCAATATATTATTTCAAAAACAAAACGGTGGAAGTAGGTAAAATCGACTGGATGAGTACTGAAGACCAGCAGACATTTTAAAAAAAATATTACACAGTGTCCCAGGATTGACGATGAAGATGGGTGGATAAGTGTAAAGTGGGACAAAGGCAGAAAAAAGAAAGGTCTTGATGTTCGGTGGTAAGTATATAAGTATATAAATAAATAAATAAATACACACACAAGTAATAGGCTGATGGACCCAGTTTTTCACAATGTACACTAAACTTAAAAAAAAAAGGTGAAGACATCTGGAAACAAACAGTAAGGAGGAAGACAAAGACAAAAAGTTGGTTGATGGAGGATGTAGAACAGGAGGATGAACGATCATCAAAACAGGTAATAACATAGATAAAACAGTATGGAGATAATTTGGAGATTCTGCACTGTAAAAAACAATTTGTTGAGTCAACTTAAAATAATTTGTAACCTGGCTGCCTTAAAATTTTAAGCTCAGTCAACTCAAAAAAAGTTTATTTAACTTGAAATGTTAAATTATACTAAGTGACAACTTAGATATTTGAGTTGAATCAACTTAAAATATTAAGGCAGCTGGGTTACTTACCCATCTGTTAAGTTTAGCAAACACAAATATCTAAGTTGTTACTTAGTACAAGTTAACATTTCAAGTTGACTAAACATATTTTAGTTGACTGAACATAAAATTTTAAGGTAGCAGGGTAACAAATTATTTTAAGCTGACTCAACAAATTGTGTTTTTTTTTTTTTTTTTACAGTGTGTGCCACCTCTGTCTGTGAATCTAGGAGAAATAAAAATGTACATTTCAACAATGAAGCAATATATATATGAAACTTTTTGATTGTAACACAAATAGGCATTTCTGTAAAGCTGCTTTGGAATGATATATCTAACGCACTGTACAAATAATGTGAATTGACTTGAATCCCAGATATTGAAAAACTTTAAATTGTAATTTTCACAGCAAACGAGCAAAAAGACAATCTTTACCCCAAAAGAGGTAGCAGACCAAATGATTGAAAACCTGAAGAAGGAGCCGATGGCAAAGCAAACATCTTAGGTAAATTATTACAGGTAAATTATTGTAATATTTGCACATTTTAGGGAAAACCTTATTAGAGTTAAATTCACACACATAAATACAGTCATTTTGAGTTGAAGTCATAACTTTTATGTCACCTTTGCTGCAGAAGATGATGCAGATTATCTCATCTTGTGTTTGCAAAGTTTTCAATTTTATTGATTTTTTTAAAATTATTATTATTATTATTATTATTATTATTATTATTATTATCATTATTTTGCTCACTGTGTTCTGGTGTAGTCATCTATTGAAAATGAGTCATCATCAGATGAGGACCTATGTGCCAGGAATTGGAGTAAGGTACAGCTGCAAATGAAGGAACTTGATGCCATGAGAGGTAATTATGAATTTTAAGAAACTGTCTTAAACAAATACCCTGCCCTTCTGAAGACAAGATCACATAAATAAATAAATACCATTTCTAAAGTTTGAAGGACCAGTAAACCCCAGTTAAATGTATTTTCTCCATTTTGTTGTAATTTAATGTACCCCATCACTAAAGGATGCTATCAGGAACTAAACTGATACACCCATAGTAAGAGCAGCACCTTCAAAAGATGCACATTTTAAACTAAAATCACCTCCACTTGAACTGGTGATCATTTAAAGTGGTTGAATAGGTGGCCAATTTAATACTGTAACTCCTCCAAGACGGAAAAATCAACTGCCAATGTTGGTTAAGAAAGACTTCAAAGTATTCAACCCACCTTGCCAAGATCTGTTTCTTGTCTTTTAAAATTGTGAGTCCATCTGCTGTGTAGCACAGAGTAAATCCCAGTGGTGAGGGAAACACAAGATATTATGGCTGTATGGAAGCTGCCAGAAACTCTTAACTGCTGCACTAGTTGCCACACGTCACAAAGTTCAGGTTTTTAAATGGTTTCACCCCATTTAATTTGCTTTTAAAATGTAAAACAAATACTATAAATGAAGAAATTTATTAGAACTTAAGGAAAGTCATGCTATGAAAGTAAAACAAGGTATAAAACCTCAAACAAACATTGTACCTGCAGTAGGTGGTGGGTAGCTGGCTGTCTCAATGCATGATCAACCACCTCTGGAAGCCTATTCTCTCATACACTGACCAAAATTATAAACGCAACAATTTTGTTTTTGCCCCCATTTTTCATGATCTGAACTCAAAGATCTAGGACTTTTTCTATGTACACAAAAGGCCTGTTTCTCTCAAATATTGTTCACAAATCGGTCTAAATCTTAGTGAACACTTCTCCTTTGCCGAGATAATCCAGATAATCCATCCACCTCACAGGTGTGGCATATCAAGATGCTGATTAGACAGCATGATTATTGCACAGGTGTGCCTTAGGCTGGCCACAATAAAAAGCCACTCTAAAATGGGCAGTTTTATCACACAGCACAATGCCACAGATGTTGCAAGTTTTGAGGGAGCGTGCAATTGGCATGCTGACTACAGGAATGTACACCAGAGCCGTTAAATTGAATGTCCATTTCTCTACTATAAGCCATCTCCAAAGGCATTTCAGAGAATTTAGCAGTACCTCCAACCAGCCTCACAACCACAGACCACATATAACCACACTAGCCCAGGACCTCCACATCCAGCATCTTCACCTTCAAGATCATCTGAGACTGGCCACCCAGACAGCTGCTGCAACAATCAGATTGCATAACCAAAGAATTTCTGCACAAACTGGGAAGCTCAGGGAAGCTCATCTGCATGCTCGCCGTCCTCATCGGGGTCTCAACCTGACTGCAGTTTGCCGTGGTAACCAACTTGAGTGGGCAAATGCTCAACCAACAGTCCGGGTTGGTGATGATGGAGTGAGGAGCCAGGGTGGAACAGGAGGAGGCAAGAGCCAGAGAGAAGACAGGAGGGGCTTGAAGAAATCGGGGGCAGGCGGGACACAGGCCAAAGCCATGAAAACAGCCCACGGTGGAGCCGATGGAGGAAGGAGCCATGGTGGAGGAAGGGCTGACGACTCCAGGGGGCTGAACAACCGAGGCAGAGCAGGTGGGAGAGGAGCCCTGGGCGGAGAAGGAAATTTGACGCAGAGGATTCGGAGGGCCAAGGACCAAGCAACAGAGGATCAAGGTGGAGCAGGAGGGAAGGAGGAGTCTGACAGAGCCGGAAGGATGAGGCACAGCCGGAGGAGTGGAGTCTCAAGGCAGGGGATGGTCAACAATTTTTTTTTTAAAGGTTAAATTTTTGAGGTTTTGTGCCTTTAATGGACAGGACAGTAGAGAGATGACAGGAAAGTACTGGGTAGAAAACGGGGAGCAGGAGCCAGAGGGATGAGACTGGCGGAACTAGTGAACTGACGGGCCATGCCGGAGAGGAGGGAAGTAGGAGCCATGGTATAGCCGCTGGGTCAACTGACCGAGGCAGAGTCCAGGACTCAGAGGCTGGAGGTGGAGACAAGGGATCCTTCAGCCACGATGTCAAGATCCACAGTCAGATTTGGTTTCCGGACCTTTGTCTCCTGGATGGTATCCCCTCGAAAATCCCAATCTGGAGAGATATTCTCACTCAAGTGCAGGGGATGATATTTTATCCCTGTCCATAGATCTGGAAGCTTTAGTTCTGGCCCCTGAAGAATACTAGCTCGTAGTACCTGGTCTTTTGGCCGAGGTTTGTGAGACAATCCTCAATGCTAGAGCTCCTTCTATCAGAACTGGTGAACCCAGTTAACTATCCGGTTGGTCAAGTGCTGCAGTTCCTTCAAGAATGTCTCTCAGCAGGGCTGGCTACGACTACCTTGACCATATATTTGGCCGCTATTTCCGCTAGGAGACCTCCAGGTCCTTTTAGTAGCCTCCTCCTGCTTGGACTTTGCACCTGGTGATGTTAGAGTTATTTTACACTCAAGACTGGACTATATCCTATTGGTGCCTTTGGTGGCTTCTCAGCCAGTCACTTTCTTTCCTCAGCAGGCTTTCTTTCCTATGCCTCTTGAAACACTGGAGAAACAAGTGTCTGTGCCTATACACAACCTTGTGGGCAAGCTCAGTTGCCTTGGGTGTGCTACACAACATTATGTCGTCCATTCCTTCAGCCAACCAGATTGGTGTGTTTAGACATGTGCTTGAGAGACTGGCTCACATGGAAGCATTCTCATAGTGTCAACACCACGATGCAGCATCTTGTTCCCCTTTTCAGGGAATCTGATTATACTTAACCTGAGATGATTTGTCTGATAGCAGTGGTTCCCAACGACAGTTAGCAGAAGCTAGAGATTATGGTTTATAAAGTTTTAAATATTGTTTTTTTTTTCTTTGGTTCAGAAGACCTTTATTAACCCCCCAGAACAGTATGGAGTACTTTTTATGATGGATGGATGCACTTTATTGGGCTTCAAAATCTCAACAGTCATTCCCTGCCATTATAAAGCTTGGAAGAGACAGGACATATTTTAATATAACTCTGATTGTATTTGTCTGAACAATGAAAGTCATATACACCTATGATGGCTTAAGTGTGAGTAAGTTATGATGTAATTTTCATTTTTGGGTGAACTATCCCTTTAAAGTGCACACATCATTCTCTTTCGCTGAAACCTAGAATAACCACTAATCACATTATGATAGTATAAAGAGCGCAAGCATTATAATAAAGAGAGAAGTTTGGAAGGGCCTTTCCACATTCAGCTTTAGATTTACAAAAGTGGGCTTTACTTATTCTATGGGCTTTATAGTCACATAAGGCTTTCATAATCTTTCATATAGGCTTTCAAATCCAGTTGCTTGGAAAAAAACAAACAAACAAACAAACAAAAAAAAAAACATTAAACCTTCATAACAAAAACAGTTTGGCCACTAGAGGGGGAAAGTTGGCTTGGATAATGAACTAAAAATTCTTTCCATTTTCAATTTGTGAATATGTAAATTGAGATGCCTGATTTTATAAGGGAAATGTTGAATAACTGAAACAAATTGTATTTTTATAAACATTTATTCACTCTTAGACCAGTTCCATACTCTAAGAATATATCAAATTAAGAGAAACTTTTAAGATGATTCAAATAGTAGTTATATATAACAGGATATTGTTGGCATATATTGATATTTTACTTAGGCCACTTCAGGAGAAACAATAACCAGATCATCTGTATTTGTGCTGTGATATAATATCCTAAAAAGACATTTATAATTTGAAAAGGAGTCCATATTTGGAATAAATATCTTATCAGGGAATAAGTTTATCAGCTACAGAACTAAACCTAATGAACAAAACATTTGCCCAAAATCTTTTGGTCTCATGTCAGAAGTAAAACTGGCTTATACCTACTTACTTCTTTTGGATCTTTCTCTCTATTAATTAGCACTCATTTACAGTAGGAGGTAAAACGTCAACAGTACTTAAATAAAATGAGAAAAGGTCACTGAGTTCTTTGTAAAACTGGGACTGGGATATCTGTCAGGTTTATGGGTCTTTCAACACTTCACTGACTTAATTCTTATCTTATCTTATATTTCTGAAACTAAGAGTTCTGCACTGAAGAAGTCAAAGTATTCCTGAACAAGAATAGGATATGTTGAGTTACAGGCACACAGTCTTTGGGGGGAAAACAATATTGTTGATAGAGTCACAGCAAAAAACAATATAAAATTCTAGTTTCAGACACGGAAGAAAAAAATATCAGTTGTATACAACGTGACACACATTTTCTGAAAATGTGTATAACTTAACTATTTACTCTTGGAGCCACATTGAGATCCACATACAAATATCTCTGGAAATGAACTACAGTATACAACACCTTAAAAATTAAAATACCAAAATAAAGTTTAAGGACCACAATCTAAATGGATATTAAGTTATAGTTATTACTTCTTTAGTTACAGGCATGCAAACTTTTGGAGAGAAAAAACAAACAAACATGAAAATCTATAACACATCTTCAACTTTTCAAAGAAGTGAAGATGTCATTAGACATGTGAAGAGAATATTTAAACCTCAGTGCTGTATTGCACTGCATTTATGGTCCAAACATTTCTTTACATAATACTGTAAAGCAAGCTTGTGGCAAACAATTACTGTAATTAAAACAAAACATTAACATTAATTGCTGACAGAAAAGGTAATTTACAGGCATTCTCTCTTCTTCTGACCCCAAAGATTATTTAATCACATTTGAAAATGACTATAATTTTTGTGTGAGCAAACTGGAAAATGGGCCATTCTTTACAATGACTGCAAAAAGTATTTTTATGCACACTTAAGCATTGTAAAGAATGTCCAATCCGAGCTTACAAATGACTTATCTAGTCTCGTGTATACTTCAGATAACTAAAACTGTAAATTCAACTCCTTATTACAAGTATGGTAGAACCATCACTTCTACTACAAAAGATTGCTTTCTAAGTAATCTTCCTGACTTATCTGAATTCTTCAGCATGTCCAATAGCTCAGAAAAACTTGATGAAGTAACAGAAACTATTGACTCTCTCTTTTCCAGGACTCTAGATACGATCGCTCCTCTGCGCCTAAGGAAGATTAAGGAAAATAGTCCGACCCCGTGGTATAACGAGCACACTCGCGCCCTAAAGAGAGCAGCCCGGAAAATGGAGCGCAGCTGGAGGAAAACAAAATTAGAGGTTTTTCGTACTGCTTGGCGGGAATGTACCCTATCGTACAGAAAAGCGTTAAAATCGGCCAGATCTGACTACTTTTCGACTCTTTTAGAAGAAAACAAACATAACCCTAGGTATTTATTCAATACAGTGGCTAAGTTAACAAAAAATAAAGAACCAACAGGCACTGACTATGCCCATCAGCATAGCAGTAATGACTTTATGAACTACTTTACTTCTAAGATCGATACAATTAGAGACAAAATTGTCACTATGCAGCCGTCAATTACAGTGTTGCATCAGATAGTGCGCTATAGATCTCCTGGGGAACAATTCAACTCATTCTCTACTATAGGTCAGGAAGAATTGTATAAACTTGTTAAATCATCTAAACCAACAACTTGTATGCTAGACCCTATTCCATCTAGGCTACTAAAAGAGATGCTTCCAGATCTCATAGATCCTCTGCTAAATATTATTAATTCATCACTGTCATTAGGATATGTCCCCAAAACCTTCAAACTGGCTGCTATTAAGCCTCTAATTAAAAAACCACAACTTGACCCCAACGAATTAACTAATTACAGACCTATCTCGAATCTCCCATTTCTGTCAAAGATATTAGAAAAGGTTGTATCCTCACAGTTGTCTTCCTTCCTACAGAAATATGATATCTGTGAGGATTTTCAGTCAGGTTTTAGACCGTACCATAGTACTGAGACTGCTCTTATTAGAGTTACAAATGATCTACTCTTGTCATCCAATCGTGGTTGTATCTCTCTGTTAGTGCTACTGGATCTTAGTGCTGCGTTTGATACTGTTGACCACAACATTCTCTTGAATAGACTTGAGAATTATGTTGGCATTAGTGGTAGTGCATTGGCATGGTTCAAATCGTATCTATCTGACCGCCATCAATTCGTGGCAGTAAATGATGAGGTATCATATCGATCTCAAGTGCAGTATGGAGTACCACAAGGCTCAGTACTAGGGCCGTTACTCTTTACGCTTTACATGTTACCCTTGGGTGATATCATCAGGAAATATGGTGTTAGCTTTCACTGCTATGCTGATGATACCCAGCTCTATATTTCTTCGCGGCCTGGCGAAACGTACCAATTTGAAAAACTAATGGATTGTGTAGTTGAGTTAAAAATTGGATGACAAGTAATTTCTTACTGCTAAATTCTGAAAAAACAGAGGTGTTAGTTATTGGGCCTAAAACCTCAGCGTGTAATAACCTAAAACACTGTCTAATACTTGATGGCTGTTCTGTCAATTCTTCGTCATCAGTTAGGAACCTAGGTGTGCTATTTGATGGTAATCTTTCCTTTGAAAACCACATCTCTAGTATTTGCAAAACTGCATTTTTCCATCTCAAAAATATATCTAAACTACGACCTATGCTATCAATGTCAAATGCTGAAACATTAATTCATGCGTTTATGACCTCACGGTTAGATTATTGTAATGCTTTATTGGGTGGTTGTTCTGCTCGCTTAATAAACAAACTCCAGCTGGTCCAAAATGCAGCAGCTAGAGTTCTTACTAGAACCAAAAAGTATGATCATATTAGCCCGGTTCTGTCTACACTGCACTGGCTCCCTATTAAACATCGTATAGATTTTAAAATCTTGCTAATTACTTATAAAGCCCTGAATGGTTTAGCTCCCCAGTACCTGAGTGAGCTCTTATCGCATTATAGTCCCTCACGTCCGCTGCGTTCTCAAAACTCTGGCAATTTGATAATACCGAGAATATCAAAATCAACCGCGGGCGGCAGATCTTTTTCTTATTTAGCGCCCAAACTCTGGAACAATCTACCCTACAATGTTCGGGACGCAGACACACTCTGTCAGTTTAAATCTAGATTAAAGACCCATCTCTTTAACCTTGCTTACACATAACAAATCCACATTCTTATAATTCAAATCCGTTAAAGGATTGTTAGGCTGCACTAATTAGGTCAACCGGAACCGGGAACACTTCCCATAACACCCGATGTACTCGGTGCATCGTCAGAAGAATGGCATCTACGCTAATATTAGTCTGTTTCTCTCTTATTCCGAGGTCACATTAACCACCAGATCCAGTCCGTATCCAGATCAGATGGTCACTGCAGTCCCCGGATCCAGTCCGAACCCAGCCCAGACGGTGAATCAGCACCTAGAGACGACCTCTACAGCCCTGAATGTCAGCGGAGTCCACATCAACTAGATGAGCCCCAGAGACGGATCCACATTAAAGACCACATCACCTAGACGGCTGTCGGCACAAGACCACGGGAACTTTGGCCAGAGGAGAACTGGCCCCCCGACTGAGCCTGGTTTCTCCCAAGGTTTTTTTCTCCATTTGTCACCGATGGAGTTTTGGTTCCTTGCCGCTGTCGCCTCTGGCTTGCTTAGTTGGGGACACTTTCTCTTAACACAATATTGCATTTTATTTTATTGTTTTTGATTAACTACCTTTACCTATAATGTGAGTGTTTAATGTTGCCTTTGGTTTGCCTTGATGTACTGTTTCCTATTTAATACTGTACAGCCGCCTTGTCACAATTCTGTATTGTTAAAGGCGGTATATAAATAAAGGTGACTTGACTTGACTTGACTACATATATATATTCTTATTTATTTATTTATGTATTTTTTTATGTATTTATTGTTCACATGATTGATCAAGTTTTTCAAAGCAAAAAATTAGTTCTGTGTTAATGACCTCTATTTCTTTCTCTATTTTGACACTTACAACTAGAAGTAAAAGCTATGTTTTCTTTTGCATATGCAGTCATCTATCTAATGTTGTACTGGTTTTAACAATAACACAGTATTTGCCTATAAAACTGCAGTCATTCATACTGGTCTGTTGTTTTGTCTCATTCGTAAGGGCATAGGAACATTCACATATTCACAAGTAGTATATTCACAAGTAGTGAATATGTCCTGATCATCAAAATCTTCATCTTCACCATCCCTGTGGTGAGAAATCATGTGGTGAGAAAACACTGATAATTACTTGATGAACTTTCACAGAAAACATTGTGTTTAAAGAGTTGGGACAGCTGTGAGAAACTGTGACACTGACCGCTTTCTTTTCAGGTGGTACATTTTGAAGGGCACGAAGAGGAGCGCAACTGACGTCACAACGATTAGAAATGCCAAGAGTCCAACAACAGCTTTGTCATTGTCTGAGGAAGGAACATATTTACAGATTCAACTAGGCTGTATAAACTGCTTACACTATTTTTGTACATTTAAAGGTGCAATCGGCAATTGTTTCCTCAAAAAAAGTGCATATGTTTTGAATTAGATCTAGTCATATCAATATTCTAACAATTTTCTGTTCAATAATATTGAGATCATGTTGAGATCACATGATCAGCCAAAGACTCACTTTATCTTGGCAACCACCCTGTTTCTGAACACTTTCACTTGCAGAATACAAACAAAGTTCTGTCAAGATGGCATTGGCTAATAGATTCCTAACTCAACCTGCTAGTAATCACATGGTTATCTACACAGTGCAGCTGATTGGTTTCTGTTGCATCAGCAGCCAATGAGCTTGCTGCTCAACATTCAAATACTGGTCATTTACTGGTATATACTGACCAGTGTAAAACAAAGAAAGAAAAAAGAAAGAAAATAAAGAAATTACTGAGTGCAACTTTAAAGCACTTTGAGCAAGATTATACATTTAACGTTAAAATGATGAATGAGAAAAGATTCTTACATTTAGTAGTAGCTTCATGTTTATTATTGACTTTCGAAAATCCTTCTGTATTCTCGGCTGTAATCTGAAATGAATAAATGTGCACTGTGAAACACTGCAATTCTACCCAAATTGTAATTCCAACAACATGTGACTCTTTGGTATTAATGAATGACAGATGCTGAAAGACATTAGGTGGGATTCAAATACCGTAATATCATATGTTGTAAGGTAGTAAAGATCTGAAAATGTAAACGAGCATGTGTCACTGGTTTTAGAGATAGTTCTTCCACTGTTTGTGATATTAGCCTTGAATTTTCCCTTTCCTCCATTCCAGATGATCTTTGGTCCCTTGTTTTCACATTTTATTTGAAGAGAATTGTGATCAGGGTGAGTTACTTCAATTTCTGATTTGAAATCAGGCTCTATCAAACAGAATGAAACAAAACATATTTTAGACACACAATGGCATTTATGAAAATTTCATTCAGCGATTAACTGTTCATTGATTGTAGAGATTAAAAATTAAATTATTAACAATAGACATTATAGACAGAAACTGCATGGGGGTAAAAAGGTTCAAAGCTGATGAGGACAAAATCATAATATTCAGAAAATAACTGCAAAGAATGACAGAGGGAAGGGCACTTGTGAAATGGGACACCAAAACTCAGAATTAAAAAACAAGAAAGGACTTACTGGCAGAAAGTGTTGTGTTCTCACCAGTGTAAATTTCATAATCTTTTCCACTGACTTTTCCTTTAATACTGCATTTATATTTTTTATATGGCAATAAGCCTGTAATACTGCATGTTGTGCTAATGCCACATGGCTTTGCTGAAAAGACAAAACATACCTGAATAAGACTTTAAAGATCTACTACTTCTACTAATATCATAAAATACCTTAGAGTATTTTAGAGAAAATGCGCAGATAAGTTTCAATAATGCTGTATTGGCAAAAGAGCAGTAAAGTGTGAGCTCTTACAAGGATGTTTTTTTTCACCACTATCACTGCAGCTGGCTGAAAAACTTTCCCATACAATCCCTGAGCATTGATCTTTATTAAGTGAATTCCAGGATATTTCAAATGTGGTGCTGGTGCTATGCACAAATTGTGTCTTCTTTTGCCCATCTGTAAGAAAGAAAAAGAGAAATCACAAACTATGCAAAACAATTCTTCACAATTCAACAATTCTACAAGACCCTGTCCACAACACAAACATTTACAGTGATCTTATTTGAATTGTTAAGTTGTACAAGTTAAAGTGAAAAGTTCCCTGATGAAGAAAACTGAGTAGAATTGATAAACTGCTGTGACAAGTTAATGGGACGAAACCAAAGATGTTATACTGTAACGATGAAAACATTTCCAGTGTTTAACATTATATGATTTATTGTAAATAGTTTTAAATGTGTCTTAAGAGTTTAAGAGTAAAGTATAATGTAACCTGTTTTGGTAGTAATAACATTATTGGTAAATATTCCCAGGTGTGCAGGAGAGAAAGTAGGGAAGAAATTTCAGTCCCGCCTTATTAAGCAACTCACCACATGGTATTTGAAAGGAGAGTGCATTACTCTTGATGAGTCTTTTTTCATAAGAGTATTCTCCAGTGCAGTTGTACTGTTCATTGAGTAATAATAACACTTCTTCATTTAAAACAAATGTATCTTCCTTATCTGACAAAGAAAGAAGAGAAAACTCATCCATCATTAGTTTAATCATCAATGTATGTATGATGATGGAATTTAAAAAGAAAAACAAAATCTAATTATGCATTTACAGTGTCATGGAAACATTTGCATTACTTACAGCCGTGGGTGCAAATGACTTTAAGCATACGATTACATTGTCCTGGTTTATTAGTCCACTCAAACTGAGAGGGAACAGTTGCATTGAATCGTATTTCAGGTTTGACTGAAACATAAACATTCAGTTGCTAAAAATACATGTCAAACTTCTCAGATCACAGCATACACACACAACTCCAACATCACCAGGACATTATAATTGACTCAATTCAAGGGGGGAAAAAAAGCTACAATGAATTTGAATTACGGTAGCAAATAGGAAAATCAAAATTAATCTTTATGATTCAGTCTTTTTGTTTCATACACAAAACATGATTTCCAGAAACATATGCTAATAATCAGTGTTTGAAATGTTGTCTATCAATATTTTTAATGTTTATCATTATATTTAATACATTAGTTTTGCAATGAATATAATTAAAATTCCAATTCAGCCTCCTGTGTGTCGTGGCCAATTTAAATTCACACTCATGAACAGAAAAAACAGTCAATTCAACAGCATGAATATTAGATTAATTAATACCAACCTGGGGGCATATCAACATTCATTGTGTAGGTACATGTGTCCAGTACAACAGTGTGTGTGGATGTGCAAGAGTTTTGCTCCGTTATTTCAACACATTCAGTCAGATTCCATTGAATATCAGTGAATTGTCCTTTCAGACACACTTCATTATCTGTTAAGCTTTTCACAATGGTTTTTGGAACAGTTTCTTCTCCTTCTGTATAAAAATTAAGAGACAAATGTAAATACAGATTACATCACAATATTCTATGTCATTGCTCTCTATTTGATCAAAAGATATAATACAAAGTACCCAAAGAGTATTGGAGACTTAAAAATGACATTTAAAAATGACTATCATTGCATTATATAACAAAATATCAAATTGGAAATTTTAAAGTGTGACTTCTAAAGCATCTAAGTATTTAATGAGGTTACTGTAAAGTATGTCTCATCTGAGTCTATTTAAGTATGTACTAATTCCTGCAAAAAAGGTAAAACACTTACGACTGGATGTAAAGGTGTTGTTTCCATTGGATGTGCATTCATCCACACTGACAGTGTACACAGTGCATGGTCTTAACCATTCAAACAGTATTTCAAAGTCAGTTTGGTTAAATATTTGTTGGGCACGGATCTCACTGTGCTTATCTTTTATCCTGATTGTGTATGTTTGGTTCTCGGAGCCGCTGATATTCACCACATGGGTTATTACTGTGTTGTTCATAATCTTCATAAGGTTGTACTGACCTGTGTGTGCGTGAATATGAACATTCACAAATTCACAAGAAGCAAAACTATACTTGAACAACACATTCAAAATTAACTTCACTTAACATGCGCAATATAAACAAATACTCACATTGTCTTTTAGGGGGATCTGAAAAATAACATATTTAAAAGTTAATCATCATAAATCAAGCAATTTTGTCGCAATAAACATTTTCAATTTGTTCAGAAAGTACAAACACTGTGGTGTTACCCATGGTGAATGTGTGTGAGATTGAGATGGGTGGTGTGGAGGTAAGGGGTGTTGTTGTGGTCCTGGGAGGTGAGGTGGTGTCATTCCTTTCACCTGGTTGAGTTGGTAGTTGACAATAGAAGAGTTAAACATGACTGACCAGACTACAGATGTACTGCAAAGCACAGTTAATAAATAAGTAACACATTTTAAGAGGTGAATTGTTACCTCGACCTGATGATAGTGATGTTTGCGTAGGAGTGCGTGGGGGTGAGGGGCCTGTTTCTAAGGGAAATACAAGTTAATTTTGTCACAAGAACATAAATAATTTTATCAGAGACTACAAATGGTGTAGTGTTACCCGTGCTTTTGGTGATTTGGTTGATTTGGGGTGCGTGTGTGTCACAAATCTGGTCGGTGTCCTGCGGTCCGCTCACTGCCAGAGGTTGCTCTCACCCTGTCACTACACTCAGACTGTTGCTTTGCACCCCGGACTACTACTCCCATCACCCATCGCGCCCATTGCGTTGCCTCCTGTAGCCAATCAGGCACACTATAAAAGCCCCGGACTTTCCCCTTGCAAGTCACGGATTGTTGTGTTGTATTTCTGTCGTTAGCGTTTCCTTGTTTCCTTGTTCCCAGTGTTTAGTTCCCTCGCCTGGCCCATCTCTTTTCGACTGTTCGCCGCCTGCCTACCTGACTCTCGCTCGTATTTATTGGTTTATTCTCCTCGCCCAGCCCCTTACGGATTCCGTTCGCCACGGATCGACCCTCGCCTGTTTCACGGACTTCTATTGTGCATCGCCTTCGTTATACCTGCCTGCCATTGTTGTTTGACCCTGCCTGTACAAGCATGTTTTTGTCTCGTCCTGCTAATAAAGGCTCGCATATGGATCCGCTCGCCTCTCGTCTTTCACTCCACGTTACAGTGTGTCACACCACTGGACTTTTTAGTTGGTTTCTCCAATCATTTCCCCCTGCAGCTCTGTGTGTTTTGGTTTCTCCCTCATTGTCTGCACCTGTGTGTGTTAATCAGTCTGTCTATTTAATGTGTGTGTTTACCCTCCTACCCTGTCAGACCTTATCGTTACCTCCCTGTGTTTCCTGTGTTCCTGTGGATTATTAAAGACTGTTCGTTTCTACGTCGTTGTTCGTCTGTTCCTGCCTGAAGCGTGACAGAAGATCTGACCGATACAGTTTTTTTTTTTTTTTTGCGTGTTCTCCCCCGTTTTGTTTCTCGTTTGTTTTTTCCAGTTTTTTGTTTCCGTTGTGTTTTCACTATGAATCCCCTACTCCGTCCGGAATTCATCCTCCTTCGGCTGAAGCAGGGGGATCTACCGCTCAAGGGATATACCGTCATGTTCCAACTAGTAGCTTACACCACCATCTACCCGGATGACGCGCTCTGTGCGTTCTATGACGCGAGTCTAAATGCCACATGCAGAGCGCCGTCGTCCGAGGATGGCCCTCGAGCCAATTTCCCCTCGTTTGTGGAGTGGACACTGGCGAGAAACCGATCCTCGTTTCCCGCCTGTTCCTTGGAGAATCTCGCCAGTGTCACTCCGGACCCAGAGCCCAGCCAACCACCACCCCAACCCGCGGAATACCAGCCAGAGCCCACCGATGACGGAGAGCTAAAGCCCGCCGCGACCAGCGAGCCATCGCAGAAAGGAGCGACAGAGCTGCTGATCGCCACGGAGCCTGAGCTGCACAAGCCGTCAGACCAGGTGCGTGAGCCAGCCACTATGACCGCGACGGTGGAGATATCAGTGGAACGGGAAATTGCTGAGGACAGCACTGCCCACTGCACCACCGCTGAGGGTGAGCTTAATTGGATTTTGGGACATACGAAAACAGACAATGAACCTGATCTATGTTTCCCTGAGGATTTAAATATTGAACCCCCTGTAAATTCTGAACCATCCATCTACTTAAATTTCCCACCCACCCTCCCTCAGTTACCTCTGTTTAATGGCCATAATGTTTCAACCATGCCACCACTGCTGCCTGTCAGTCCCTCTGACACAGCCTCAGTCCTCTGTCGCTCCGGCTCCGCCGCAGACCTCCGGATCTCCGCCTCGACCTTGGTCGCCAGAGCCTTGGGCTCCACCTTGGCCCTCCGGATCCTCTGTGTCACCCAGGATCATCGGCTCTCCGTCTCCACCTCGGGCTCTACCACCACCTGCTCCGCCTCCGTTGGTCGGCCCCTGGGAGTCGTCAGCCTTTACTCCACCATGGCTCCTCCCTCCATCGGCTCCACCGTGGGGTTCCATCATGGCTGTGGTCTGGGTCTCACCTGACTCCTCCTGCTCCAGCCCCCTCCTGTCACCTCCTTGGCTCCTCCCTCCATCATCACCTCCATGGACTATTCCATCACCACCCTGGACTCCATCTTTTGCCCTCCTCCCAGGAGTCCGTCCTCCGCCGAAGCCCCCTCCTAAGACTTGGTACATTTTGTTTTCCCTGTTTGTCGGCGCCAAGACGTGCCTTCCGGGAGGGGGAGGTAATGTCACACCCCTGGACTTTTTAGTTGGTTTCTCCCATCATTTCCCCCTGCAGCTCTGTGTGTTTTGGTTTCTCCCTCATTGTCTGCACCTGTGTGTGTTAATCAGTCTGTCTATTTAATGTGTGTGTTTACCCTCCTACCCTGTCAGACCTTATCGTTACCTCCCTGTGTTTCCTGTGTTCCTGTGGATTATTAAAGACTTCGTTTCTACGTCGTTGTTCGTCTGTTCCTGCCTGAAGCGTGACAGCGTGGAGGTAAGTGGTGTCATTCCTTGCACTTGTTTGAGTTGCTACTGTAGTTTATGATAGAAGAGGTAAAACTGGCTGACCAGGCTGTTTGCAGATTTGCAGATGTACTACAAAGTTCAATTAATTATTAAATAACGCATTTCAAGAGATGAAACATTACCTTGACTGGGTGATACTGTAGGAGTGCGTGAGGGTGAGGGGCCTTTTTGGGAAATGCAAGTTCATTATTATTTGATATTAAGCATCTTTATGTAATCACAAACATATCAAATATTGTATTAGTATTAGCATTAGCCAATTTAGTAAACTGCACAATAACGAATTTGCATTAAATTACCATGAAGTGAGCGTTCACAACCTTTGACGTAAACAATATCATTAATGTTAATTAGTTAATTAATTAATTATTATTTTTTAAATGTTTGTTAAAAATATTTTATGTGACAATTAAAGGGAAACAGATTTTAATACTCATATGGCTTAATATAACGCAAATCATGTCTGAATATACTGAAATATGTAGTAACCCACGATTTACATTATCTGAAAAAATCCACATTGTTTTATACATATTTTGAACTATGGGGGCACTATTATTTCAATGACGTCAAATGGTTGCACCTGGTGAGCTACTGGCACTACCTGTTGCTATTTTTACCACAACACAACTCTGAATATCTTTTTTTTTTTTTTTATTTCTCTCCATTTAGGCTCTTTGTGAGGAAAATTTATGGTGCGGCATAATATGCTTATATCCATCACCACCTGTAAGCTCTTTCTAGCTGTGGTCATCATATCAGTATTTTATTTTCGAGTTGTGTTGCAGTAAAAATAGCAACAGGACACATCAGTAGCTCACCGAGTGCAACCATTTCACAAAATTGAAATAATGGTGCACCCCATAGTCCAAAATATGTATATAACCATGTAGATTTTTTATAATAACGTAAATCTTTCATAGGTTTTTTACTGCATATTTCAGTAAGAGAATCATTTATGTTATATTAAGCCATACAACACTTAATACCCAGAGATCCCTTTAAAATGAACAATGTAATTTAATATGATTATTTACATAATTAAGATAGACCTTTTAATTCATGATACACTTTTTTTCTTCGTCTTAGTTACATCTGTAACCCTCCTTTCCTGAAGGAGGGAACAGAGACTTACGTCCTCCTGCCACAATCCTGAACTGCTCTGAATGCCAGGATGCGTCTCGGCTCCTCAGCATAAACCTGAATGAGTGGATGCATGCCGCCAACTTATATACCCGTAAGTATGGGGAAGTGGCTTGGCATGCAAATTCCACTAGCCAATTTTCATTAGCCTTTTCCAAATAGTTCAGAGGTGACTGGGCCCCCAAGGGAAACACTAAATACGTCAGTTATGATGTAACGTCGTAGAGTACGACTGAAGGGGAACAAAATAAAATGCACTGTTATCTGTAACGGTGCTGGTGATTTGTTGTGTGGTGGTGAGTGTGGATGAGTTTGATGTGTTTGTTTATTATCAGTATTTGTTCCTAAATAATAAAGTTTATAAAATGAAATTAATTGTTTTTCTGAAAAATAATCTGACATAGTCCAGCATGAGATTTATGAGAACTTTGTGGAATGAATGAATGAATTAATTAATTAATAAATGTATGTATGAATGAATGAATGAATGAATGAATAAATAAATAAATGCACTGTTACCTGCAGCAGTGGTGGTGTTTTGTTGTTGTGAGGTGTGTGCGGATCAAAGAATACACAAACCTATATCCACGATCCTAAAGACAATCATTTATCTCTACTACTAGTAGTGCAAATAACCCATAATTATATGTAGTCTATGTTTCTTATATGCTTGGTGTGTTTATTATAGCCTATGCAGCTAATCAATGTGTGTATAACCAGTTAGCTAGACAGAAGTTATTAGTGTCTATGCAAGATGCTCGATGTTTGGTATTAAATGAAAGCTCATTTTATTTCCAAGATGTCGATGTGAATGAAAGGTTGATATTATGTACAAGGTTCGCATTTCAACACTTATTAAAGAGACCAACAAACTCTTGCAGGAAAGTTGCCTCCATGTGACAGAAAGACATTATGCTAAAATATGCACGAATGAGCAACAGTATGGGCGGAGCCCCGCCTTGCAACCCAAATGATTGGAACGCAACTTCATGGGACGGACTTCGTTGGCCCGGTTAAATTCAAATGTCTAGCACAACACAGCACCTTTCGCCTGTTCCATCTGCCCTTCACCTGTTGAGTCTGCCTCTCGTCTTCAGCTCGCTCTCATCAGCACTCCAGCTTGATCACAACGCGGCTGTGCCATCCAGAACTCTACAGAACCAGCTAAAGCTTCGTGAAACTCTCAAAGTCCTTGCGACCTGCAACTCCGACTTGCAAAGAAGTTTGATGAGGTGTCGTCAAATTTACCTGTGCAGGTATCTGCAGATGTGTTTGATGAAGTGATGGGTGGGGAGAGATTTGATTGAGGGTCTGTAATGATGGATTGACACCATGAAACACAACATGTAAACATATCATGTTTTTACTGAAACATATTTTCTGGCCCATATGTTTAAATCAGGAACTTCATAACAGAAATAGAGCAACACTTACCTGGATATTTATCTGTTGCAGCTGTGGAAAGTGTGAGATAAAACTATATTAATTAGCTTAATCAGAATTACATTATGCAACTCAACTTTTAAACACTTAAGTATTTCTGAGACTCAACAGAGTGACAAAGAGAAGTGTTTTTTTTCTTGCTTTTTAAAAGATTTTGCTATCCTAACTTAATTTGTTTTTCAGAAAACCACTATAACAGAGAAATACAGCGTAGTTATACAGTAGAAGAAAAAAAGCTAAATTACAGAAATTGCAATTTCACAAAAATTACAGTTTTGATTCAGTGTGAGGTAACACTTTACTATCATTAATTAACTACATTTCATTAATATAAACTAACAATGAAATAATTCTAAAAGATTAATTGTTCATTTCAACATTTTCTAATCACTGTTAAAAATATATATATAATGTTAATATTATAATGTTGTATTAACATTGACAAAGGATGGATAAATATATATAACAAATATATAACATATATTAATCAAAACTAATGCTCATTGTTAAAGTTTGTTAATGCATTAACTAATATTAACTAATGGGACATTATTGTAACATGTGACCCTGGACCACAAAGCCAGTCTTAAGTAGCACAGGTATATTTGTAGCTATAGCCAAAAATACATTTTATGGGTCAAAATGATTAATTTTTCTTTTATGCCAAAAATCATTAGGATATTAATTAAAGATCATGATCAAAGTTATTTTGTAAATTTCCTACCATAAAAATATAAAAACTTCATTTCTGATTAGTAAAATGCATTGCTAAGAACTTCATTTGGAAAAATTTAAAGACAATTTTCTCAATGTTTAGATTTTTTTGCAGATTCCAGATTTTCAAATAATTGTATCTCGGCCAAATATTGTCATATCCATTCCATTGATGTATTTAATCAGCTAATCAGATAATATATCCTCTTTTTTTTAATTGATACGTATGACTGCTTTTGTGGTGCAGGGTCACAAATGGTAATGAAATTGATTGCTTTTATTCATAAAAAAGGCCCGACGAAAGCCTCTCCTCAGTGCAAGACACTGAAAGCATACGTGGAGTTTGCTAAAAAAACACCTGAAGGACTCCAAGATGGTGAGAAATAAGATTCTCTGGTCTGATGAGACCAAGATTGAACTTTTTGGCCTTAATTCTAAGCGGTATGTGTGGAGAAAACCAGGCACTGCTCATCACCTGTCCAATACAGTCCCAACAGTGAAGCTGCAGGGACAGGTCGACTGGTTGCAATCGAGGGAAAGATGAATGCGGCCAAGTACAGGGATATCCTGGACGAAAACCTTCTCCAGAGTGCTCAGGACCTCAGACTGGGCCGAAGGTTTACCTTCCAACAAGACAATGACCCTAAGCACACAGCTAAAATAATGAAGGAGTGGCTTCACAACAACTCCATGACTGTTCTTGAATGGCCCAGCCAGAGCCCTGACTTAAACCCAATTGAGCATCTCTGGAGAGACCTAAAAATGGCTGTCCACCAATGTTTACCATCCAACCTGACAGAACTGGAGAGGATCTGCAAGGAGGAATGGCAGAGGATCCCCAAATCCAGGTGTGAAAAACTTATTGCATCTTTCCCAAAAAGACTCATGGCTGTATTAGATCAAAAGGGTGCTTCTACTAAATACTGAGCAAAGGGTCTGAATATTTAGAACCATGTGATATTTCAGTTTTTCTTTTTTAATAAATCTGCAAAAATTTCAACAATTCTGTGTTTTTCTGTCAATATGGGGTGCTGTGTATACATTAATGAGGAAAACTTAACTTAAATGATTTTAGCAAATGGCTGCAATATAACAAAGAGTGAAAAATTTAAGGGGGTCTCAATACTTTCTGAATACAGTACTGAATACAGTAATATATACTGTAAACATACTGTAAATATATCTACAATTTTTTTTAAGTTAGATTTTGTAAATTTGATTTTCACTTTTCATCATTTCATACTTCCTTACTGACTGACGCAAAAGAGCGTGACAAAAGACCTTTACTGTTTTCTTTTAGGTTTGTGTCTGGGTTAGAAGTGAGTGAGGGTGAGGGGCTTGTGGTTTTTAGGTAGTCCGGTACAGGAAACAACTAGCAAGTCAAACACTCCCAAATAAAAACTCTTTAATTAAGCCAGTACTTTACATGATAAAAGCAAGAAGTATTGAAGACAATTTCAGACTTATGAACTATTTTATTAATGAGCTATTTTAAATGAGATTATCTTTGCACCAAAACAACAAAGTTGCCTGCAACTGTAAGAGCCTGCAACATGTTTTTGACTAAATTTTAAAAAGATTTCTCTTTTTTATAATCTCCTACATTCTTACTGACTGTCAAAAGATGACACGACTATTTCCTGGTCCTTTTGGGTTTGTGTCTTGTTCAGAAGTGCACATTTACAACTACAAATTTATACAAAAGGAAAAAACTATTCTTCTAGCAAGTCGTACACTTTCAAAATACAGCTATTTTAATGAAGCCACTGTCTTATTTGACAAAAGGTAGAAGGATTGAAGCCAAGCCAATCAATAAATAGGGGGAAAAGTAACTGGCATTACTTATTTTAAAAAAGTAACTCAGATAGTTTCTTGTCAGTTAAAAAGTAATGCGTTACTTTACTAGTTACTTGGAAAAAGTAATAATATTATTATATTAGGTAACTTGTGTTACTTGTAATCAGAGGTTGCGCTAGACTTTAACATTTTGTCCGTCATTTTGACAGACAGGGTCATAAAAATTCCCTCATAATCTATTTTAATGTCATTACAGTTTTAATCATTTTAATCATATTTTCATTAAAATAAAACATTTAATTGCTTTTATTTTTGTTCACATTTTCATTTTTAATCATGAACCTACAGGACGATAGGGCAGTGTTTAAAAACAACAAAATACGCCAGCGATCCCCACAATGTAAAAAAATGATTAAAAATAGTAAATGATGTTTATCTGAAAATGTAACAATGCAAACATGTTTTCTGTAAGGGGTAGGTTTAGGGTTAGGGTTGGGTTAAGGGGATAAAAAATATTGTTTGGTCAGTATAAAAACTACAGAAGTCTATGGAAAGTCCCCACAATTCACAAAAACAAATGTGTGTGTGCGTGTGTGTGTGTGTGTGTGTGGACCCCAAAATCAGTCATAAGGGTCAAAAATTAAATAAATTAAAATCTAAACATCATATGGAAGCTGGATAAATAAGCTTTTTTTTAATTTATGGTTTTTTAGGACAGGACAATATTTGGCCGAGATACAACTATTAGAAAATCTGCAATCTGGAAGTTCTTAGCAATGCATATTAATAATCAAAAATGAAGTTTTGATAAATTTATGGTAGGAAATTTACAAAATATCTTCATGGAACATGATCTTTAATATCCTAATGATTTTTGGCATAAAAGAAAAATCCATAATTTTTACAAATGCAATGTATTATTGGCTGTTGCTACAAATATACCTGTGTAATAATATATATTAATGTAAATTATGTATAAATTACATTTATATACCACATATGTACATATATGCATAGATACACACAAACACAGGTAAACATTTTGGGATCATTTTTGTACTTACATAAGACCAAGCACAGGATCAAAACTAAGGGTCCTAGTTCAGAAAATCTCGCCATATCCAAGGCTTCAAACAGAGCTTCATAGATACTCAGAGCCACTCTCTTTTGCATTAACGCCCTTTCATACCAGGAAGTTGCATTTTATACTATGACACCTAATACTGTTATGTCCTCCAAATGCAATGACCATGTGACCCACACGTAAACTCAGCTCAACTTTCTACTGACTATGAACAACACCAGAACATACCATGGTCCTGCTGCAAAAGCATGAGGACTGCAGATGTGGCCACAGCCATAAACTGTAATGTCCATTATGTAAGAGACCTGAAACAGTGCTACAGTGACAAAGGAAGGACAGTTAAGACCACATGTGAACATATGTATGATATGTTTGAGAACTTGCACTGTAGTGGTTAAAATGCTGTTGGACACACTACATAATTACTGTCTGCTGCTTTTGATAGTGACCCCTGCTCTGTTCAGGGACTCATTATTCTAATTCTGTTCATGTGAAATGTCTGGAAAATTTGTTCCGTTTAAGTCTGAGTTGATCAATATTCATATGGAAGCAAAAACATTTGGTAGCTTCTTCAGGAACAATCAACTGCTGAACGTTGATTAATGAAAACTTAAAAGTGTTCAGCCAACTTTGTCAAGATCTGTTTCTTGTCTTTTAAAATTGTCAGTCTGTCTGCTGCTTTTAGGGGTGTGATAAGATATGGTTTTTAAAGAGATGGGAAAAATTATAAATATGATTTCTATCAGCATATGATTGAATATTTGAGCATTGTTCAATCACCATGCATTCTGTAGAGTACAACTGAAGTCAAAAGTTTACATATACCTTGCATAATCTGCAAAATGTTAATTATTTTACCACAATTAGAGAGATCAGACAAAATGCATGTTATTTTTTTTTATTCAGTACTGACCTAAAAAAGATATTTCACATAAAAGACTTTCACCTATAGTCCACAAGAGAAAATTGTTAGATTTATAAAAAAAGACCTTGTTCAAAAGTTTACATATGCTTGATTCTTAATGCTGTGTTGTTTTTGTTTAGTGTTAGTTATTCATGAGTCCCTTGTTTGTCCTAAACAGTTAAATTGCCTGCTGTTCTTCAGAAAAATCCTTCAGGTCCCACATATTCTTTGATTTTTTTAGCATTTTTGTGTAACTTTTCCGACTGCATAAGATGCATCTTTTCACACTGAGGACAACTTAGAGACTGATATGCAACTATTACAGAAGTTTCAAATGTTCGCTGATGTGTCAGAAGAAAAAAATGATGCATTAAGAGCCGGGTCTACATTTCCAACTGATTGACAGGCTTTGGAAATTCCAGTGCTAAATGAATTGTGATTCCATTTGAGTTTTGGCAGGTTAAATGCCTGATGCAGAGAGTGAAAAAGCAGATGTGGCAATTAATATTACTATTTAAGCAACTGTAAACATGAGAAATACAGTTGCAAATGGACTTTGCTTTTCCATTTCAATTTTGTCAGTCATTGGAAATTCCAAATGAAAAACGCAAACAGTAATGCAACATTTGCAACTGTTTGGATTACGTCACAATTTTTGCATCCACATATGGAAAAAAAAAATCCTTTTGAAAATAGTCTGGAATATTGTTCCATATAAATGACTCAATGGTGACATCAATCTTAAACATTTTCTTCTCTCGCACAGCTTACAAAACTGGAACTTCGTTGCTTCGTCACTATTTCTCACAGCCTGTTTTTTCCCCCCTCTCTTTCTCTCTTTCTTTTTGGTTTCCCACCTTTTTTAAGGAAGTAGCACACAGTGAAAAAATAATGGTAACCAAAAAATGGTAAATTATTTCATTTTATTCAAGTCAAAATATTATTTAACCTCACTGAACCAAACTACTGTATATAAATTAATTTTTACCAACAAACCTATTTGTTGCAAGATGAATCAGGTAGAAATAGCTCTATAAGGTAACAATTTTAGGTCACCACTTTTTACAGTGGCACCAAAAGTGAATGCATGTGAATGACACTTTTTTTTTTTTTTTTTTTTGGTCTGTCACATCACTTAATATTTAAAGATGCATGACAACTACAAAATCAACTTCCTGTCAAAACTTGTGACAATAAAACCAAGTATTAGTGTGAATGTTCACAGGCTAAATATATCTGCTTTGATGAAGTTTAGGCATTTTAAATGGTTGCATGCCATTAAATTTACTTTAAAAACTAAAACGTACATTACAACTGGCCAAATTTAAGAAAATTCATGCTATGAAAGTGTAGAAAACTCAGACGCTGAGACCAAGAGTCTTCGGTGTATATTCAGAAGGATTCTTTGTTGAGAATGTGCTGTGTGGTGCTCCAGTCATTACAGTCTGACTAAGGTTTTAACCTTACACCCAAGGTTAAACAAACCACTTTTCCACCAAAGCTTCAAAACATCTTTCAACACCCAAAGCAATAGCTCTGAACCAGGAAAAGTGGTTCGTAAGTAGCACCAAAACATTTCTGGCTCAGAAGAATGAACCGCTTGTGTCAGAAACTGAGGGTATGTTGGAAATAAAGTTTGCAGGACAGTGGGTTCCCAGGAGCAGGGATGAAGGCAGCAACAAAACAAAATGTGAAAAAAAGGGGAATAATTTTGCAAGGCACTGTTCACCAAATGAACTAAAGACTTATGAGCATAATGCACATGAGTGTCTAGACCCTATATCACCAAATGTTTCAAGCAGCACTTGGTCATGAGAACTAGTGACATGTAAACATTCACAGATATTTACCTTTAAGTATGAAGATCAGTGACTGGCAAAACCCCCTAAATGGAAACTATAGTGAATTTAATCAATAAACTGCATCACACACACCTTGAATGCTAAATTCAATGTACTTCCACCTTAGTTTTCCATATGATATCATGTCTAAAAGTAGGATCAACAGATTCTTACATTTGTAGTCCCACAAAACCATAAAATAAGGTATAAAACCTCAAAGAGACATTGTGCCTACATAAATAGTAAGTGGTGGGTAGCTAGCTGTCTCAGAGGGAGGTCAACCACTTCCGGAAGTTTGTTCTCTCACTCAAAAGCACTTTTGCACAAGCAAAACTAGCAGATTAATCAGATGTGTTACCGATGGCTGCATCCCAATAGAGAAGCAGAGCAAAGAGGAAGAGTGCATAGTTTGCTTCATTTTGTGGTTTCTCAGACTTGCCCCTCCCGCTCATACTACAGCTGCAGCCTACTTAGGCCACGCCTCTTCATTTTTACATGCTTAAGTGCTTGGCAGTATAATAGAGACTTCATCAGTTGCTGAAACACCAGTGATCTTGAGACAAGAACAACCAAGCTTGTGTGCTGTAGATCATCAGCTGTTCACAACATACACAACAAGGGAGAAATGGTTATATAGAATTAGTCCCATACTTACACTGCACATTGCTAGTTTTGGGACATAATACTATAGTTGGGTTCGAAATCAGGTTTAGTAGGTACTACATTTGATGGTGAAGTATGTTCTCATTGACTATAAAACATATTTTATCAAATATCTTGTATCCTGTAAAATACAATCCCCTCTTAAATTGAAGGCTTTCAAGATTTTTTAGGTCTAGGCCAGGAGATTTCTGTTTTGAAATTTCAGAGGCTTTTAGGTCTCATGCTGGCAGCAGGCAATGGGGTCTCCTCAAAAGGGCCCTCATCTTTCTAGATCAAGCACTGATCAATTGTAATAGCTGAGGGGCTACTACATGGCAGGCTGTGCCCACCTGTAAGCTTCTCCTCCGATAGCTCAGCTCCTGGCAGTTTTAACAAAGGATCACCAGTACCGTGTTTCCTTCTCCTAGTGGCTCCATTCTGGCTGGCCCAGATTTGGTTTCCAAACCTAATTTTATCTCCTCAATGGCATCCCCTCAGAAATCCCAATCCGGAGAGATATTCTCTCTCAAGTGCAGGGGACAATAATACCCCTGTCCAAAGATCTGGAAGCTTTTTGAAGGAGTTTTGAGGGGTTAATCTAGAATTATCATTTACAAGTTAACAAACAAAGTTCGGGAGGAGCATGTTCAGGACATTAACCTCAAGAGGAGCACAATCAGTAATCAATCCAAATGACAAGAGGTGTGTATATATACGCAGCCATCTTACTTCAGTTCCTTGACAGTTTTCCAGCATTCGGTTTGCTTCTGATGCCAATATGTCTCTGCTACAACTTTTCCCATCCAACGTCGAGCCCGAATTTCCTTCAGATCCTCAACTGCAATCTGCCAGCCCAATGACTACTCTTTCTTCACAAGATATTCTCACCGAACCCCAGGCTTCATCACGAGGCCAATGCTCTGCTTTACCAGCCAGACGCGAGACCTCCAACCGTTTCACTGGCATCCTCCAACTGTTCAGCTGTAACAATGACTCCCCCTATTGAGAAGTGGACAGTGCTAAGCCTGAGGCAAACGCTGATCAGTTCTGACGCACAGTTCTCCTGTAGGTTCAAAAAAGCAGAACTGTACATTCTTTATGTTATCTTGCAATCATCCAACCTCATGCCTAAATCCACTGCAGTTTCAAGGCCCGGCACTCGCCTTGCTCGGGTAGCAACGGCAGGCCTTCAGCAAGCCTGGGTCGCATCCCAGATCTCAGCACTGCAAGGCCCCGCCTCGGCTTTGTTTTTATCCACGGCTCTCCTGGCCGCCACACCACTGGCAATCGGGCCCTCCGACCCTCCCCCAGCCTCTCAATCTCTTCCTCCCGCTACTAACAATCCTTTTCTTTTTCAGTGACCTCCAGTTCCAGACACTTGTGTGAGGCTGTCACCGCTAGCACCGCAGGCTGCACAGGTCCTTCAGGATGTTACAAACCCCACCCCCTTCCCGTGGCCTACAGCTACAGCAGATGATATAAGCTGCTACACTTTAAGCTCTTAAGCTCTTCTCCGCAAAATGCCTTAATCAATGCCCCTACTGGGGCACACTCGAACCTGACATAGCAGAGTGTTTTTAGGCTGCAGAAACATTTCATGTACAGTCAGTGGCACATTCCACCATATCATGTCCACACATCAACCCCTTTCCACCATATCATGTCCACACATCAACCCTTTTTATTCCCCCCAGTGCGGTCTCAAATCTGGTTAAATCCACCAGCTATGTGCCAAGACCTGCAACCACTAATGTAAATCCAGATTCTAGAAGGAATGCTTCATCTCTCGCTGACGGCAGACAACCCTGCAATTACTTCAAAGCTGGCAAATGTGCCAGCCAGCATTGTCCTTATCTCCACATCTGCAGCTTCTGTGGTGGTGCTCATGCCCATCACATATGCCCTGTGAAAAAATCTGTCAATAAAAACTCAAAAAATTATTTATTGATTATTGTGAATATTTCTCATCTGTCTTTCAGTCTAATCACCCAGACACGGAATTCACCAATTATCTGCTATCCAGCCTTGAACATGGTGTTAAATTAGGCGTGGAAAGCTTTCTCAAAATATTATCTGTAATAACCTGGAATCCAAGCCCTCGCAGAGCCCAGCGTCATAGACAATCTGATCAAAAGTAGACTCAGGTTTCATGACACCCCTGATCAAAAGGTAAGAAACGCCTCATAATCGACCTATCAGCTTTGCATAATTCCCTTTTCCCAAGCATAAACAGCTTTATTCCTCTTGATGAATTTTCCCTTGTACCACAATATTGATATTGCTATTGATATGTTAAAAATCCTGGGTCATGGCACTTGGATGCCAAAAGTCGACATAACTGCAGCTTTCAACGTGATGCTTGTCCATCCAGATTCATGACAATTTTTCAGGGGGACGCTGGCATGGGAAATTCCATTTCTATCCTATCCTATTTCTATTCTATCCTAAATTCTATTTAACCTTCGGATGCAAAAGCAGCCCCACAATTTGACATGCTATCAGAAGCTGTGTGTTGGATTTTGTCAAACAATTACACAATACCTCACCTTTAATCATTTCACCTCCCAACGCCATCCCAGCCACACATATCCTTACATCTCCATTGGCA